>NW_011888790.1:13019123-13062807 GCF_000151845.1 Pteropus vampyrus | reverse complement strand
TAGGCGAGCCAGCTTGTAGAGGTCAGAGCAGCCTCTGTTGATATTTGATTTTTATCCTGGAAATAATGAAGAATTATTAATGGGTTTTAAGCAGGGGAGTAATATCTATGTCGTGCTCAAGTTGGAAGTCATCCGGAAAGTCATCCTTGATTCTCTCTTCTCCTTCATTCTCATGGCAATCCAATCACCATAATCTAAAGATTTTAATTCCTATAGTTTTCTTAAGTTTACACTCTGTACTATCAAATTCAAATTCTCTGTACTATTTCTATAAATAGGCCTTCAGTTGCTGCATTAGCTATCAATTGTTGCATAATAAATTATCCCCAAACTTAAAAGCTTAAAAGAGAAATAAACAGAATGTCTTTAGTTCAGGAAACATCAAGGTATTTATCTCTTTGCTGCCTCTATTTAAGATTATCCATTTGTTCGAAATGTCCATTTCCTCTAACACCTGTGCCCAGCCCATCTTTCATCTTCCTCCTTAAATTATCTTCTACTAATCTTTCAAGATTCATTTCAGGAGTTATTTTGCCCAGCAAGTATTTTCTGAATTTTTCCAACTCCTACCCTGACTCTTACACTTTTCTTTAGTCCTTCTTTAATATTGTGCATTCATCTACATATATATATATTTATCATTTTACATATCAGATTCTGTAATTATTCCAATTATACATCTGTCTCTTTTGCTGAATAGGAAACATTTGAGTCTGTAAACCTTGTCATATTCATATAAGTATTCATAGCACAAATTTTCTGAAAAATCGTAGGCACTCAATAAATGTTCATTGAATAAATAAATCATTGTCTAGATTTGCATGTTGGAAAGATTATTTTGAAAGTAATAAAAATATATGTGCACTAGAGGCTAGAAAAAAATAGGTCAGGGAAACCAGTTAAGAGGTCATTTAGATAGGCTGAAAGATGAGTAGGTCAGTGATCATAGAGGTAGTAAGCATAGATTCAAGAGATGTTTATGAAATTAAACCAATAGAACTAGGTAACAAATTATGGAGAAAAAGGGGTCAAAACTTCATTATAAAGATGATGTTTGTATCAGTGGGAATAGGAAAGATTATCGAGAAGAAAGTAAATTGAGAAAAAATATCCAAAGGACTTAGTACAGTTCTTGGGACATAGTAAGTGCCCAGATATTAACAAATGTCTGTTGGCCTTTCTTGTCTTTTTTTATGATCCAAATGGAGAGGGGTTGCGGGGAGAGTTGACGGAGAGGGAAGAAGGAAAGGAGGAGGAAGAGAAGGAGGTGGAAGAGAAGGAGGTGGAAGAGAAGGAAGAGATGAGAGAATCAAAGATGAGGGGGAGAAAGAGAGAAAGAAGTTGAGATGAAAGAAGAAAGAAGAAAGAAAGAAACATTTTTCATCAAGCAAATTTTTAATACAGAAGCAAGATCCTAATGATAAACCTTAGGGTTGTTTTCCTCAAAGATAGAAGTAATAGAAGTAAGTAAAACCTAATCTTGGCAATTTAAATAAATTTAGTAACTTTATTTGTATTTTAAACTCACAAATCAGAATAAATGAGCTGATTAAAGAGTCAAGTAAAATGCACTTTTATTATAAATCTAACAGGAGAGATGCATAAAGAGAAGGAAATTAACTATTCATCTCATCCTTTCTGACTCATTTCCCTGCTGAAAATGGGAGAAAACATTCATAAATCCTAATATTATCTTCAAAACCACCTCCATAGCATTCAATCTGCTTGATATGCGGGTAAAGGAGCAGAGCAAGGAATCTTCATTCATCTGGAATACATGCCTGGTCCTGGAAGCACGATGGCTGAAATGATCAGTAGATAATCTTTAAGTTTTAAAGCAGAGATGATGAACATTTAACTTGTACATAGTCAAATCTTGAGCATCTGGGTAGATTTTTAATAAATCCAAGGCAAGTCTGAGAGGTGTAGAATCATAAATGATATTGTGACATCCTTATTTATACTCTGGCAAAAGCTGGAAGAAAAGGTAATTAAAATCACTGACTTAAAACATTTAGCTGCTCTGGTGAAGAGTAAGAAATGGTGGAGATGAATCTTGCTTGTGTGAACTAAGTTTTGTTTCTCATTCTTTTTCCTTCCCAGTAGATAAAATATGTCCAAAACACTGGGAAAGTAGATATGAGGCCTATTCTGAGATGTGCTCCATATATTTTTTTTTCTATTTTTTTATTTGTGAGAGACCTCATTCAGCAAGAGCAGCCTATAAGAATACACCAGATTAATAAATTAAAAAGAGAAAATAGAAAATATAAGAGAAAATACAAATGATGGCATGTAATAGAATACAAGCAGCAGACTGTAGGGGTTCAACATGACTTATATAGGTGCAGAGCCACATAAAGATATAGACAGTGAGAGAGAATATAGGTTAGCAGTTCTCAAAGCTTAATGTATATCAGAATTATCAGAATCTCTTTTGCTAAAAGAAATTTGTGGGTCCCACCTCCAGAGTTTCTGATTCAGCGGGTCTATGGAAGGGGCTGAGATTTTACATTTCAAACAAGTTCCCAGGTGATATTGAGAAACTGGAGTAGTTAATAATGAAGAAAATGAAATATATATTAAAATTGTATGTTCTTACAAACTTTATTCTTGTTATTTAAACAATGCAATATATTAAAAGGTCTTTAGAATCAGAATGAAATAGTTTCAAGTTCCAACTCTATACTTATCTGCTGTGAAACTTTGAGAAAATTACATAATTTCTCTAACCAATAGTATTATCATCTGTAAAATGACAAAAAATAATAAGCCATGTCACACTGTCATTAATGAGGATCAAATAAAATAATATAGGTGAATCACTCATCTCATGCATAGCACATAATAAAGCTAAATAAATGGCAGCTGTTATTGTTATCATTATTATTCCAAGAGAAAATACTTTGCATGGTACCTAACACACAGTAAGTGTGCAGTAAATGCCAGTTGTCCTCTCCTGGTTCACCCTGCATTAAACTAAATAAAACATAAAACTCTCATATGACACCATCCACTGGAAATGATACAATTGATCAATATCATCCTTCAAAAAAATTGTTTAATACATGCTGTGTGCAAATTCCTTTTTTTTTTTTGAGTTCTAGGATAGAAAGATAAGGTTCCTGCTCTCAATATCTTTCCATCTTCTTGAGGGAAAAAAAGCACATAGAAAAGGCATTAACTATTAGGGACTATTCTCCAAATTGGTAGCTGAGGGGAAAAAACAGTCTTTAGGAGCTGGGGTACATAAAAATGATTCATGGAGAAGGTAGAAAGTGGGAATTCATCAATCAGGGACTCTCCATCACCTGACCCTCTTTTTCCTGACAATATTCAACTCTCTTTTTTGGGAAAGCCTCCAATATGCATACTCTTGGTTCTCCACACTCTATGGAAACAGAGATCCCTTCCTCAAACTGAACCAAACAAATGGATATATGACTTAGTCTGGGCCAACTGGATCCTCTAAGCCAGGTCTTTGGATTCTGGTGGTGGGGAATGGGGGTGGGAGTGGAGATGGTGGCAGGATACAAAGATAAGAAATAGTTGGAGATCAAGGTTATGGCAGCAGCAGCGGCAAAGACAGAGTCCTTATCAGGCTCTTTTTGCCATGAAGCGCTCCCTTCATGTACTGTTTCTTGACCCGCTAAAGCTTCCTTTGTTCCACCTGTCTGAATTCTTATCTTCTAGCCTCCTATGGATTCTGTGAGTACTTTTGTTAAATTCTGACTCCCCATCCTTTTTGGAGAGGAGGGAAAAATAGAGCTTAAGTCAGCCGGTGTCCACTTTTATTGCTTTGAACCAAGAACTAACCGATAGCAGATAAAACATAGATTTTCAAGGAAAGGTAGAGTTCATGAAAGCAGAGAAGTTGTGAAATGATAGACAGGGAATGTGCCAGGTTAAAACAATAGGTACATGAAAAGGAATTCATGGAAGACTCATCCTTCAACACATCAGCCTACGAAATCCTTAACCTCTCTCTTTAGACTCTTCCTACGCCCATTTAGCACAACTTAACTCCTTAGGCAAAAATCACAACAGAAACCATAGAGTTCAGCTTGCCCATTCCACCCTTATCCCCACATTGTCTCTAGTAGTATAACAATCTAAATTTGCTAATCCTAGTCCATTGATTGGCTATTTCCTTTAATTACCTGCCAAAACATCTACCTTCATCTATTCTCATACTGGCCTTTTCTTTCTTGTTTAGAGCCCCTAGTATTCTTCGACACGCAGCTACATTGGCTCAGTTTCAACTTCCAACCCTTCAAATTGCCTTTGATTAGAGAGCCTTGACCTCTAGCTCATGCAATCTAAGTTCAAGCTTCAGACTAAATTGGCCTACCTACATCCAAGACAACTGCTGATGTGTTTTCTCTGCATCTTCACTGGACATATTTGTCTACTTAAGGGAAACATATCATCAGAACAGATGCATTCCCAACTGGCTTGAATCCAGCCACTTCCAAGCACAGAGGATGACAGAGTGACTTGTTAAAAAAAAAATGTTTGAGGAAAAAATCTGGCAGTAACTTAATAACAGTTGGAATAAGAAAAAAAACTAAATACAAAGAGACCAGTTAAGAAGAACAAGCATGACATAGAACTTGCACAAGGGTGATAACAGTGGGATTTGGAAGGAAAAAAAGGGAGAGAGATAATAGTACAAAGGAAAAATAGATAAGACTTAATGGGAAAGGGTTGGAGATAAATCAAAAATAACTTTATGGTTGTAAGCCATGACCAAAATAGAGAAATTGAGAGTATTTGCTAGTTTTGAGAATTAGTTTTATATAGTGTCACAGAAGTTAAGAGAACAAAGGAAGAGTTTCAAGGCAGTGAGGTCAATCATCTAGGCAAATGGAAGATCAAAAAAATAAATAGTTTTAAAAAGTCTTTATGTTTCCTAAAAAGTGGCTGGTGAATATGAATAAAATTTCAGGAGAGTGGTAAGGCTGAATTCAGACCACAAGGAAATAAATAACTAGGTGGATAAAATATTTTAGGGAAATTTGGAAGTGAAAGAAAAGCAAAAAAAAAAAAAAAAAATTAGAATGATTCAAGAGGTCAAAGTTGATGAAGAGTCATACCACTCTCATTACGAAGCTATAAGGAAACTGTAAAATGGTCTTTTCTACTAATATTATGAGTCAAGATTTTTAACCTTTTAAGTCAATGTATTCTAAAAGAGATTGTCACAGTTTCTTTCTGTTAACACCTGTTGGCTTGGCAGGTTACTTCATAATAGTTGCTTACCTGGACATTGTCTCAGAAACAGAGAAAAATACACTGAAAACACAAAAAGACCAAGGTACTAACAAATCTTATTCACACCTTTCTACTCTATAAATGAACTTGGTTTTGTCTGATGTGAAAGCAAGACACAGAGAAAAGAGTTTTTAATTTAAAGCTTACATTTTCTCTTCCAAGAACATGTTTAAAACGAATTGCTTTTTAAAGTCCAGAGTGCAAACAAGGACTCCAGTTGCAGAGCAGCTACATGGATTTCTGCATTTGGGAACTTGGTTTTGCTAAGTCATAGAAATGAAAACAAAGTATGTATGAGAAATGACCATCCTGCTCTTATTTGAGTGTTTGCATACTGTTTCCCATAAAGGAGCAGAAACCCAGTGTCAGACTTGTGCATACTCAGAGAGGAAAAAGATAGCATCTCAAGAATGAGACTGGAGAAATGTGACTCATCTCTTTTGTTTCTTGCCAAGCTTACCTTGACATTTACTTCTGTAAACATAGTGAGCAAAGACTATGCAAAGAAATTATCTTCTGAATCTTCATCTGGATTTTTTCTCCACTGTCACGTTTTGACCAGTTAGGAGAGTTTTCCCCTCTTCCATTCAATATTAATGTTAATAATTAGCAATGCAATGTACCTTACTTCTAACTTCCTCATTGCCTCCTAGTCTCACTTTAGCTTCGCCATAGCCCTGCAAAATGAATGAAGACAATTATTTTTGCCTTTTATTGATTACCAAGATATGTTATGATGGACAAACAAAGGAAACATAGAAACACTTAAAATTATTTTGGTGTTAGGTGACAGTGCATTTATTTCTTCTTTTGTTTATACACTGGCCTGTTACCTTAGAACTATATTCATAAGTTAGAAGTGAGTCTGTATATCAGTCTTAAATGTGATCTCAAATACTGTTTTTCTTTTTAGTTACCTACACAACTCAAAGGAAAAGAATTATTTTGACAATTGTTCATTTGTTTGTTTGTTTGTTTGTTTTAATCAACCTAAAATTATTCAAATAAGATTATTTGAACCTCAGATGAATTTTTGGCTTGAAGTTTTTCATTTGTTCTGAACTTTTTCATTTGAAATGAACTGTTTCATTTCATTTGCATAAACTATATGACAATTTTGCATTAATCTTTTTCTTATGTTTATAAAATCACGTTCTGAAACTAAGTACAAATTATAAGTGTGTGTCATCCCGTAGACTCCCTGTGCATTCTTGCATTCTTACTCCTCAGCAACTCAGGCGTACCTCCAACTACTGGAATTCAATATAAATTATTCCTGTTTAAGATTACTGAGGGATAGAAGGACTGGTTACTAGTACCACACAAACCCATAGAGAACCTTTTACTATGGATATATACTATCCTATCATCCTCATAATGTCAGCTAAATTCTCTTAGCTTAAATATTGTATTACAGTATTAGACCATCTACATAATACAAAGTAAAGAGTTTTTATGTCAATTATTCTATTTACTTGGTCAATGTAGAGAACAAAACAAAATCATTCAAACAGCTACAATGATATATTTTTTTAACCGGTTGAATTCACTTTACGTTGTATAGATTCTCCACTTTAGGGAGGAATTAGAGACTTCTTCCATAAGACGGTTTCTAAATATAAGGAGGTTGATGCAGATACTTAATATCCACAACTGTAGTGTGTTAGAGTCAAGTGTTTATCTTCCAGAATATCTGATGCAGGAACTTAACAGTCTGATTTTAAGGTAGACCTAGGAATCTCATCTTAAAGCTGAATACACATAGAAATCATTCTGTTTGATTTGGATTAAGTGTTTACTTGAAGTGGCTTTAGAAATTGTCATGAATAGGTTCCTAAGCCAAAGATTTGCATAGAAGTGGTTTATTGTGGAGTATTCTCAACACTTATAAAGGAGTAAGGAAAGCAGGACACAGTGGAGGGAAAAGATGAACTTCAGTGCTATTTCGGTGGAGGCCTCAGTCCAGCCCACATAGTTTTCTGGAGCTAGAACGGCCCCTCAAATTTGACGTGAATTGAAATAAAGAGCTAGGCCTTTGTGCCCCTCCCACCACACACCTCCTCTTACCCTTCCTACCCCCATCAACTGGTTGTAGGAAATATACTGGCCTCAGGGATGAGATGTGGCCTTGTGCAGCGGAAAGAATTTCCTAGGGAAGGAATCAGCTGTGAACCCTTAGCAGCCAACATTTCTGGTCCCTGGGGAAATAAGAGTCTTGGTGCTGAATGCAGGAGCTGAAGAACACACCACAGCCTCCACTACAGGGGTGGACAAGGGAGGGTATGGGTGTGCAAAGCCATCCCCTTTCCTTAACCCTGAAAAATCTTTTGTTCTACCACTGCCCAAAGACTCCAGAGTTTAAGTACAAATTTGTGAAGATGAAAGAGTTTTAGTTTGTGTCTTTATGTCGATGGAAATCTTTTAACAATTCACCTTACCCCGATAAAAATCCAAAACTTTTTCAGCAATAATTAATATTGAAGGACACTTACATAGACTAAACCTTAGTTTCTTAAATCCATATTTCTCAAACTAGGATTTTTGAAGAGATCTTTAGAGGAGAGAGTGTCCTTAGGTTGTTTTTTGCCTGGAGTTTGTACATTATTCAAGTATAAAGAACACTGAAAGTAGTGGGACTTTCTGGGCTCAAGAATCAGAGAGAGTGCGGTTCAAACCCCTTAGATACTGCTGCTTACTAACTGTGTGGCATTAGGGAAGTAATTTAATTTTTTGAATCCTTTATGCTCTCATTTATAAAATGTACCTACTCATAAGTTTGCTGTGGAAATTAAATAAAATAATCCAACAAGGATTCAGTATAGTGCCTGCCATACTTAGAAACACTAAATAAATGGTATATATAGTCATTTATGTCACTAAATCTTAGTCACTCTGATATAACTTGACACATTTTTTTTCACTACCTAAAAAAATAGGTGTTAAGAAGAAGATAATTAAGAATTTATTGCCATAGGTATCTATTTCTTCCTATGACTGGCCAAAGGTGGTGGTGACGTAATCAAACCAAAGACACAAATTCAAAAAAATACCCAGCATTTTCAAACTCTGCTGCTCAAAAAAAAAAAAAAAAAAGTGAGCAGGTAAAAAATCTGAAGGGCCTCATTTAACAAGATTAAAAGAATTGAAGTATTTTAAAAGGACAACAAACCAAAATCAACCTCGGTCTCTAAGATAACTGGTAGAAAGAAATATTAAGTCTAAAAAAATCATGAATCAGGGAACTTTAGCCACATAATAGGCATTCAATACATATTCCTTGAATTAAATTGGATCAAGTAATTAGAGTGAACATGACCTTGCTTACTAAATATCATTTTAAATGGAAAATTTTAATGAATATTTACTATGTACCAAAAAAATATATTAAAGATTTGAATATATAAAGGTAAGTAAGTTATAATTTCCATCTTCACAGAGCTCACTGTTTAGGTGTAAGAGTGACATATCAACAAATTAGTACAATACCATGAGTACAGGGAAGGGTCACTAACTCTGATGAGAAGCGTCAAGTTAAGGGGTTTTGACATTTTCCTATAATCAATAGTAAAACAAAACAAGTTTATAAGCAAAGAGGTGGCATTATTTGAATTTATTATTTTGGGAAATAAAATCATTTACTAATTTTTAAATGTTTGTATTAATCTGTTATTACAAGGTACTGTCTTGGTGAGCAAAATAGACATCTCTGTCATTCTGTTTCTAACATTTAGTATCAGACTGCAGGTTGAACTGAAGCCAGGTAATCTGGTGGCAGAGACCAACTAAGAAGCTGTTGCATTTATCCTGAGGAGAAATGATGAAGAGAAGAGAATACAGTCAAGAGGCAGTTGAGAGTACTACATTCTTCACAGAACTCGGAATCATATTTCATTTGCTTTAGGAAGATGCACTTCTGATGCCCTGTGATCCTAATTCTAAAATCTTAGATTCTGTGACTGTCAGCTGGGTCAGAAGGTTAGGTCCTTAATGCTGTTTCCTCTCTTCTTCCCACTGTCTTTTCTGGAGTATAAACAATCCTGCTTCTCACATTCCCATCAGATAGGAAATTGTGATTCCAGGGAAATAAGCCAAAATTAGCCAGCTTCCTCCTTATAAGCAGGCCTCTTCTTAATATATAAAATCCTATTTACTTTGAAACCAGAGACCTTGTTTAATATCCAATATCAATATCAAAAGGCAATCTTGTTCCTTTTCTTAAGACGACCGAAAAAACAAATCTAATATTAAACATTTCTTAAAACAAGAGTTTTAGGACCTCTCTCAGTCAGAATCTGCCTGAAAAAAAATGACTTTTCCAGGTTACTATTTTTAGCTTTCATTTTTTTCCTACCAGAAATATGTTCTCGCTAGTACAAAATGTCAGCTTATATGTAATAAGAGTCATTTCTCCCCAATTTTGTTACTAATAACTCCACCCAAATAAAGCACATGATATCTGAGTGTTTGAAATGGTGTCAATTAAACAATATTTCATATTACTTTAAATGGCCGTGGTAGAGACTTACTGGTTGAACTATTGTTTACTATATTTTGGGAATGTAATTGAATTTAGAGTTTGTTTTTAATTATAAACACTTTAGGCACATGAGAATCAATGTCCCCTTCACCTTCCTTAACCATCAGGGGAAGGAAGAAAACATTCATTCCTTCTGACCCCCTCCCAGTCCTGTCAGATTGTCCAAATCAGCAGATACTATCGTTTACAGCTTTTGCAAAATTGGTCAGCATCTATCTGTCTCAGTCATGCTTCACAGTCTGATGGCAGCTGAGAAAGACCTTTCTACAGATTTGTATGATCAAGGAACTTAATTTAGGAGTACAGAACATGGTATCTTTGTAGTGTAATTATCTCCGATTTCTCTCATCTGGGCCTGCCAAGTTCACCTCTTTCCTTCCTTGGGCTAAGCACTTAAACTAGACAGCAATTCAGGGTTTTCAGTGGCTCCGATGATAGAGCAGCCAAATGCCTCCCCCGCCCCCCGCCGCCACACACATATCCCTCTTTAAAGGAAGATAAAAAATAGCCTGAATAAGAAGTAAAGAACACCCAGGCAAGAGATCAGCTACTGGCGGTGATTAAAAATAACAGGCTTGATTGCCCAGGCTTCCTGAAAAAGATTATTTTAAACATGTGCTTTGAAGGAAGGGGAATATTTTGAAAAACAAACGTGGTAGAAAGGGCATTTAATATTGAGAGAAATATGAGCAAGAAATAAAATCAAGAAAGCACAGTTGTCCAAGAAAACCTGTGAAATTCAATTTGGCTACATTTTGGTACATGGATCCTAGTAAAACAGAACCAGGCAGATAAGGTAGGTTTAATTAATTTGTGGATTGTTCTTGATGCTATGGAAAGAAGGTTAATTTTAATTTAGTAGACCCTTAGAAACAGTTGATTTAATGAAGAAGAAAAAACATTATCAGATGCTTTAGGAAGATTATCCTGGCAAGCAGTTTTCAGAGTGAATAAGAAAAAGAAGAGGCAGGAAGTATGAAAAATATCAGGTGGCTATTTCAGGCAAAATTTACTCAAAGCCTGAGTTAAAGTGATGGCATTGGTAATGGAAATGACATAACAGATTCAAGAGACATTGTGGAGTTAGGTTTTACATGACTAGGTTTCTAATGTGATTACAGAGTGAGAATAAGCAGGAGTTATAATATTGATAACACCAAGTCTCAAACCTAAATTAATTAAATAATTCAAATGTCATTAATGTAAAAAGCAGAGTCAGAAAAGGGACTTGTTTCGGAGAAGAAATGATTAGTTCTATTACATATATATATTTTTTTTTTTTTTTTACACCACCCATGGAGGATTATTATTACCTTGATTTTATAGATGGCAACTAAGATGGTAACCAAGATACAGAGGTAAAGTGATTATGTCAGATATCTCTTATGTGCCACTCCAGATACTCTCAGCCCCATTTGTCTCTGGGGTCCTTGTCCAAATAGTCCACCTGAGCTTTCACTTTGATGACCAACTTTATATGGGCTCCAACAGGTTTACCCAGTAGTACCTGACCCTTCATACCAATGGATACATCTTTCATCTGCTATCCCAGGGCTTCCTTATTAGCACCAAGGTGTAAGACCCTGATTCACTTGTTCAGAACAGACACATACACAACCAAAGTGCAGGAAAGCTAACACTTTATGGAGCAATCCTTTCTGCAATAGGAGAAAAGAGGCGATGGTTAATTTCTTCTTCCCAAGATGGACCATATAGAGATGCAGTCATTTAGTATGGTGTATTGGAAGGAAGCCCTTCAAGAGTGAGTAATCAGTTGTATTTAATACCTGATAGTCCCAAGGCCAGCTCAGAATATATCATTTGGCGCTCACTTTTTCTTTGTGTCATTCTCCTTTTCACTCACATCAACTTCCCTGTATTCCTTAATAAAAAGTTTTGCCTTAGGCTTTGTTTTCTGGGCAACCTAGTTTAAGAGAATAACTAAAGACCTAACAAAGATTTATTGCTTGTATATTTTATAAGAATTTTTGATCACTGAGATTGATGTGGCGGTCATCAGTGATATTCTAGGTATCCTTCTAGGAATGTGGTAGATTTGCACTTCTCTCATCCCTTGAAATTAGGTGTGATCAAGCAAGTGTTTCTCTGGTCAATAATGAAATGTGAATTAAAAGGATGTGGGTCAACTCGAGCTTGGAAACGCAGTATGTAGTTTTCTGTGTCCTGATACAGTAATGAAGTCTTCTTAAATCCAAATTTGTCTAAACATCCTTTAAAAAAATTATATGGATCAACAAGGATGGCACAATGCAGATTTACAGTATAACTTAGAACAAAAATTAAAATACTATGAACTTAAAATTGCATGATAAAGTAAATGAATAAATGTATTAATGTTTTGAGAACCAGAACTCTCACTAATGAAGAAAGAAGATGCAAATGTAGAGGATCTAGAAGCAACAACAGCCTAGAAACAATAAAAACACTTAGTGTTAAATTTTTGTTTCTAAACACCATTTCACACTCAGTCTTCAATTAATTAATGGTTCCAGATCTGGGGCAGAGCAAGTACAAGATGATCCTGGAGCATTTTACTATGTCATAAAGCAGAGGAGGGATCAAAAACCGATAGAGACAAGTCAGAAGGATACAAGAGCTATTCTAGAGCTGGCATAATTTGGCATAATTTCATCATCAGAAATAATAACAGTATAAAAAAAATGTGTTCAAAGCGATACTAAGGAAAGCTGATGGGAGAGAACTTTATAAGGAAGTGCCAGCTAATAAATGTAGAATAAATGTTAGAGTTAGAAAACCATCTTTGTGCAACCATCAAGGTAAAAATGATTTAAGCAAGAATCATCAAGATATGCTAAAACCGTTGGGTGAAAAATTTTGTTGATACAGTATATTTATGTATTCTCATAGTATTGCTGACATAAATTGCTATGGATTACAAAAAGAGAAAAATAATTTAACAAATGGGAAAATCTAGCAATGCCACTTTAGCCAAGTGATCAAATTTGATCACCAATTATGGGTCAAACTGACAATATGTATGTATCTTGATATGATTCATTGTGCTTAGAAAAATGTGTTTAAATAAACTGGATATGGCCCCACTATTTGCCACTACAAAAAGAACAATTACTCAGAATTATTGCAGAATAATAAATCAGAATTTCTGTAAAGCTCAAATGATGTTATGTATCTGAAAGGAAAGTAAGTCAATATGTCAAAAAATGAATTATCTAAAGCCAGTTCACTGAAAGTCAATTAGACTAAATTTAAAAAGTCAATTCTGCAACTTCCCAATATTCTCAATTTACAAAAGTTTTGGTTCTTCTTTTGAATAATATTTCACTGAATTTGAAGTAATTTTTTAGCAACAATAGAAAACTAATACAGCTATACTACAGTCTATATTGTACAGTCTGTATCAAGCTGCCTCTGATCTCAAACACTTGAGCAAGCCCAGCCAACATCAGCCAGATGATAAAAAATTCTGCCAATTAAAAATTGCTATAAAATTTGTAAACAATTAAAAGACATATTTTTGATAAATTGAAACACTTGATAATTCAACACAATTTTTAGCGAATTCGCTGAAGTAAGGCAAAATGCTTCAAAACAAGTTATTTTCATGATAGTGCTAATAAACATTGTCATACACTTAACTGTGGAATCAAACTAAGTAGAAAGATAGATGCTGCAAATAAAAAGAATTTAATGCCCATTTTACTGTACAGTAATAATCAAATATAGTCAAAGCAGTTATAAAATGTGGAATAATTCAACCCAAAGTGTCATACATGAGTACTAGTGAGTCACCAAGTATAGGGTTTTGTGCGCGTGTGTGCGTGCGCACGCGTGTGCGAGCACATGCACACGGGCGCATATGCATGTGCATGTATGTAATCACAAGATGGCTGCAAAAATCTTCATGTCCAGTAGAATATGTGCCAGTTGCCTGAAAAATTTCACAGTGTGAATCAGCTTAGGAAATATATGGAGAGAAAGAGGGGGAAAATTACTAAAAAATATATGGAGAAAAAAGGAAAAATAAAAGGGAAATAGAGAAGGTGAACACTAAATCTCTGGAGAGATAAAACAAACACAAATTTGGATGCCCATCTATTGGAAAATAAACCTAAACCAGATTACCAGTTTAGTGACATGGGACCCTGGACGTAGTTTACAAAGAGCATAAAGGTGCAATGGCATCAGCAAGAGGTGGTTCTTGGTAATGTTAAGGCCATTTTGTCCCAAATGAAGACAAATGATGATTTCATGAGACGAAGCTTTCATAAGCTGAAGAATCTTCCTTCATTGTCTCATGCATAAATTTTGCCACATACAGACACTGACTAATGACATCTGAATATAACAGCTGACAAGGCACCATGGCCTTGGAGCCAGCAAATGTTTTCATCAATACGCCCCAGCAGTTACAATTTGCATCCACTCATCCTTGTGGATCTTGGAATGATTCCCTTGTTTTTTAATGATATGATAAGATATTTCATCTTACAATTAACTCTGAACAAACCCAAAAGAATAGTCTGCTCATGTTTTGATGGAAATGTTTTTATCTGCAAATAGTTAGTGTTATTTTTCCCAGTCCCATTTGGAACCAAGCCATGCATGGTTTCCATTGGGTGCACCCTCATGTATCGACAGCAAAGTTCCAGTGCTTTGAAAACTTTTCCATATGCCACCAACAGAAATAGTTATTTAAATACAGTCATGCTGGGAATATCAATTTACCACTCTTATTCAGAATTATAAAATCTGGGTAGGAAAGAGGGGCCATGATAAGGAAAAACAAGATTTAGGGAATAGGAAGGAAAATTATTATCAATTTTCACTTTTTGTATTAATATTGAGGTTCATGATACAATTCTTAATATATATTCAAATAGTTATGCAGGCTGGACTGAAAACATTAATATTTTTACTTTCCAAAGGCAAAAGTCTTAATTAGAACAATTTGGATACTAAGAACAATGATAACAGGTAATGCAAAGATAAAATCTATGGGATATGTTGAAATAACATCTGAATTGATATCGCAATTTCTATTTCCTTTAGAAATTTAGCCAGTATATGAAAAACCTTCCTCAAATAGCTAGCTGTGTGACCTTAGACAAGTAACCTAACTCCTCTTTAAAATTAAGGCTGACACCCAGGACGTCTTTTACCTCTAGCATTTTATGACTGAATGATAATTAAATTTATTTTGATGCGACTCTCTCCACATGTTTTCAGCCCATGGTTACCTCTATTGCATATATTCCTAGAATAGTTCTAAATAAATTTTACCCAATAACAGGAAATTTCTAATTTAGTCAAAAATTTTTTCTCGGCATATTTTTTTTAATTTTAGTTTTTATTTTCTAACATTTTTTGGTTCATAATTTTAAGTTTCATGAATTCACCAGATTTTTTAAAAGACTGACAATGCACAATCATGGCTAAAGCTTTCGTGTGACATCTGTAGACACCTAAAACAATGCTTTGCTCTTTAGACATGCTTAACCAGGCAGCTCCTCCCACCACCCCACCCACAACCCTACTCTCAAGCCCCTAATCCTTCTTGAGGAATAAGAAAGGCGAAGAACTAAGACGCTGTGTCCACTTTATTATTAGATGATCCTTGGCCTTAACTATCCAACTGAGTTACATTTTTCCTCAAGTTAGTTAAGAGTCCAATGCCACAGAAAGCACAGAAAACACCCCTCTTGGCATTTCTGATTTATTCAGTCTTAACTGGGGCCCAAGTCTCAATTCATTGGAGCTCCCAGGTAGGTTCTAATGAGCAGCAAGCACTGAAAAATGGAAGAGCTTGAGACTGTGGCATTTCTAAGCACCTTCTACAGAGTCCTGGTGGAGGGACATTTCTTGGTGGGCAGGGGTTCACCTTGAGCTTCCACATGATATATGGATGCTGCATCCCATTTAAAGGAAGTTAGTTATCACGATATCAGAGGGATAGAATTATAAACATACAAGTATTTATCGCATGCACACTTAACATAGGAACTGCTTTGCTTATAAAATAATTTTATTGTGCCCTTTCAGCCAGAACATTGTATGTAGGATTCAGAATATTATTAATGTCAGCCACACAACACTGATCCCCAAACCATCTGGGTAACTATGCAAGTCTCGTGGGGAGGTTTTTAGAAAGTCAAAACCCTGGCTTCACCACAAATCTGCAGAATTTGGATATTCAAGTGCTTCTTTTATCTCTTCTACTAGTTTGTAAGGTGCTTTCACTGTAGGTTCATTGTCTTACACAGGCAGCACTATATCCTTCACAGCACCTAGCACGATGCTTCATACCTAATAGTGATTAGTAATTTTCAGATTAAAGTAGATATAAATACTGGGAATTCTTACCTCTATAGCCCAACTTTAGTAGGTGATTAGAGCAAATCGATATGGAAAGAATCAAATTATTTCATATATGAACTAAATTCAAATTCAAAACCTCTAACCAGAAAGAGTCAATCATTTGAATACTAAGAAATCTTTAGAAGCAAAACAAAGTTATCAGTTATCATGTGCCCAGAATATTATATTATATTAAAACCAATTATATAACTATAGGCCCATTTTTTTCAAAGAATTATGTGATAGTTTGCAAAGGTATGGGAATTTTAAAAATACTAACAGTATTCCTGTATTATTAAATCATTATTGAGTTCTAAATAAAGAAAGTGATTCAATAAATATTTATTGAATGCCAAATGTATGCGAGGCATTCTGCTGGGTAGTAGATATTCTGCAGTGACTGGACAACTTTCATGCAGCCTATGTTCTGGCACACAAGATAATTATTTGATTACATTCTAAATGAATGCTATGAAAGAGAAATATGAAATAGTTTGAACATTTAACAGGTAGGCTTGATTCAGTTTTATGGCCAAGGAAATAACATTTAAACAAGATTTTGAAGAATTAATAGAATTTAACTAGGGAAAGAGAAAAGAAAACATTCTGACATGGGGAAAAGCAAATGAGAAGACTGTACAGCCATAAGGAGTTAGAAACCAACAAGAAAACAAAAGAAAGCATTTGTGTCCGAATTTCAGAGAGCAAGGAGAGAGTGGTAAGAGATGGCTCTGGTGAGGAAGTGAGTCAGTTGAACCCTATTAAAATAAAAATTTTAGTATTTGCCTCAAGAACAATAGGAAACCATAAAAAGATTGAAGTTGAGGAATCACACAGTCGTATTGGCATTTTTCAAACCACTCTAACTGCAGTGAGGAGAATGGGTACAATTAGGAATGGAGGGAAATGAAAAGGGAAATCAAGAAGGATATTTAAGTAGTCAAGGTAAAAGAGATTGTATCTCCAACTAGAGAGGTGACAATAGAGGTGAAAAGATGAAGGTTGATTTAAGAAAGAAAGATAAAATCAACAGGACTTGGTGACTAATTAAACATGAGGGTGAATGAGGGGAAGGAATAAAAGCTGACCTCAATCTCCTAGCTTAGACCACGGGGCAACCACATGCCAGAGCAGTTCACACAAGGAATAGAAGAAGAGATCTGGCCTTGGAGAAGCTGTAATAAGGCCATTCAGTTAATAATAAAGCAAGCAATTATACAGCAATAGCTCTATACCTGGCACTATTCTAGGTGCTGTACCTATATTATTTTTCCAAAGCCTCTTAGCAAGGCTATGAGTTAGGTTCTATACAATCCTGTTTACCAATGAGGAAACGGAGGTACCAGATGACTAGTTAATCGTGCTGAGTCACACGATTAGTAAGTGGCCAAGTCCTTCAACTATTAATGCAGCAACTTATTTGTCTTGAGTTTGAGGTGTCTGGGAGGCATCTGAATGGATTTATCAACCAGTAGTACTAGAGGAGATCCTAAAGATGATATAATCGCAGGTTAACTCATGAACTGGACCTGGGCAATTGGAGGCTACTTACAGCCAAACCTGTCCTTGGAAAGTAACTTCTGCTCACCATTCCCATTTCAATGATGCAGCCTTGAGAGAGTAAGGTGTTGTTGAGATCACCCGGACTAAAAACATGACCAAACCTAGCTAAGACCTCTATACGGTCATGTCACTTAATGATGGGGATACATTCTGAGAAATGTGTCATTGTGCAAATATCATAGAGTGCACTCATACAAACCTAGATGGTATAGCCTACTACACACCTAGGCTATGTGGTGCAGCCTATTGCTCCTAGCCTACAAACCCATATGTTACTGTACTAAATACTATAGGCAATTATAACACAATGGTAAATATTTGTGTATCTAAACATAGAAAAGGTACAGTCAAAATACCATGTAAAAGATAAAGTGTGTGGGTGTGCTTGTGCATTGGGGTGGCGGGGTGGGGGGTGCTTGGCTGTGGAGGGAGGTGTTGTGAGAGGGAGAGTAACCATCAGGGAAGGAGGAAGGGAAGAGAAAGGGAGAGCAGAGATCAAAAGATGCCCAGAAAGATAAAGCTTGAGACAAGAAATAATAAAAGGGAGAGGGTGAAGAGAGCAAGAGGGACTGAGACTAAAAGGAGAGATAAAGAGAAACTGAGGAAGAGGAAGCAAGTTTGTGCACAGGAGTTCACGTGCATACCCATATGCGTGTCCATGCAGGGACCAGCAGGAGCAGAGGTGGGCTCTTGGGCGCCTCATCTCCCCAGCCCTCTCCGGTTGCTACCTCGCCAACCCCAGACCCCAGCTGGAACCATTGCATGGCAGGTAGACAGTTGCTGAGCCTCCTCATCTATTTAAACCACCCAGAGCTAGCAGTAATTCAACATCACAGTAGGGTCTACCCTTTTCTTTCAACATCACAAACAAACTTTTTGGTTATAATCCATTACAATCCTATGGAACCACCATTATATATGCAGTTCATCATTGATCAAAATCTCATTATGCGTTGCATGACTATATAAACTTTTAAGATTCCAGAGGGCATAGGCAGAGATCTACTGTCTTGCAGCACCCAAAACAAACCTTGTGTGTAACTTCTCTTGCTTATTAAAACTGCCACCTACCAATCTGGAGTGGTCTTGCCTCTGTATTCAGTTTCTCCTTGCCCTCTGTGCATGGGGACCAGTTTTCAAACCAGCAAGTAGATTCATAGGTCTGGAATTAATCCAAGTCTGGATTGGATACATTACTATATAAGAGAACATAATGCTGTGCTGCAGAATTAAGAACATTGATTTCAGTTGATCTTTGCAGACCAAATACCCTTTCTCCAGAATAAAAAATTCGAAATGGAACAGATTAATTTTGGATTCCTTTCCAAGGGAGTTTCTATTTAATTACACTGAGGACATCGATACCATACCACTTTACCTATAACAGTTTCCCCCTTTACATGCATGGTGTGGGACTCAGATAAAAAATGGATCCCAACCTCAGGTGTCCTTTATAACTTATTCTGTGCCCTTGGAAAAGCTGTTTTATGAGTATGAAACTCAGTTTCTTCATCTAATCTTTTTGAAATCTGCCTTCACACTTATAATAATTAAATGACATAACATTTATTCAGAACCAGCATTATTTTTTATAACTGTTCCTCTTATACTCACTCTCTACACTGCTTCCTGGTAAATATGTTTCAGCTAGGCTATAATGTAATAATTTTTCTTATTTTACATTAATTGAATTATAATGCAATTTTAAGATAGCATAAACAAAAAAAAAGGCGTGAAAACAGTCTTCACTCAGCCTTGTATTTTTGGCAAGCATCCAAGAGCCTTAACTTCAGGAAAAAAAGACATTGTCAGAAAGGAGTGGTGAGGAAAAAAAGTTTCCAAATGAGGAGGTGTGTGACTACCTTGATTCGTACACTAAAATATTCAAAGTACTTATAATTCTTTGTGTTAAGAAAACTGAATATGTATTCCACCTACTTAGCACCACAAAAAGAACTTACAGGCATTCGGCCTGCACTGACTTGTACCACACCATTCTATTTGAACTCTTGTGGTAACATCAACCTTTCATGTAGGAGGGGCAAGTCAGATTTGTTAACAAGAGAGAGCAAGAGATTCTGCAGGAACTTCTTAAGTGCTTTTAAAGCAAACATTTGAATCACAGCAACAGACACTCACTTTTTAAAATTGGGGCTTTCCATTTCACCGTTCATTGAATGTTTATTCATAAGCATGCAGGAAATATAAAATTTTCTTCAAGCTCTTATTTAATTCTTGATCAGTGCCAACTGTGAATCTACTTCTATAGTTATATAAATGTAAAGAAAATCAAATAATTTCTGAATGTCAAGAAGCTTTCATGCTAGAGAGGGGAGTTTTTTAAAAATTGCCTTGGTAACTGAAAAAAAAAAATTTAATGTATTATTATTTTCTCCATTTGAAATGGGAAACAGCCACAGAGGGGAAAAAAGTGAAAGCAGAGGAACTGGAAAAACAAAAGTAGGAAAGGATTTTTTCATCTTAGCACAATGACTACAGCCAGACTGAATCATTCTTCCTTTGCATAAACAATCTAGAGTTGTAAGAATGGCTCACACCCCCAACCCTGGCTTAAAAAAGAAAAGGGGTTAGCCTGTGTAAAATAATGAGCTGGTTACTAGTTTTCCATAGCACCTGAACACAGGTTAACATAATGAATTCAGTCAAATACTTTCTCACAGTTGGAAAAACAATGTGTTTTTAAAAGTTGAAATCAACTATATGAGACTATAGGGGCCTTCACTACAAATAAGCTTAGTATAAACTATATGTATATATATTTTTCCCCTCTTTATTTCCCCCTCCCCCACTTCCACCCCTGACCTATGAATGTTGCAGTTTCCCCTTAAGAACTGGATCTCTGAAGGCGGGGCGTCTCCTCCCACACACTCAAAGGGTGCACCTGGGGCCTGGTTTCCCCCCCGGGGTATAGTCCATGGCTCCACCTGGGGTGCAAACCCAGGACCTTCTGCATGTAAAGCAGACGTGCTAACCACTACACTATGAAGCCACTCCCTATAAACTATATTTTTAAAATAATACTTGCTCCCAATAGGGCAGCTAAAAGTCCTGAGTTCTTGTATAAATTCTGAGCGTGTCAACCTGTCAATTATAGATGCAAGGGATCCCTACTTTCCAGGATCTGGGGAAGCAAGGGAACTTAGCTCAAGAGAAAAAGGAAGTGGGTAGGAGCCATGTGTGTAAATGACCCTTTCAGAACTGACTTTTAATTTGTGGATTATTCCTATTAATGTAGAAGCAACAGCAGCAATGACCACAGAGCACACAGGTTTATGAGTAAACCCATCAGAATTGCCATTTTCCTTTCTGGAAGGTGATTGGAACCAAATCACTGACCCTTCTGATTAAGTGAGCAGCCAGGGGTTCTTGGATTTTTCAACAGTTGAATTATCCTACAGACGGAAAAATAAAGATAATTCCTGAGTTATTGATTTTAATAATAATTTTAAATGTTTTCTACTCCTTAGCTAGTGTTGAAGGATATATTATAAATGCTTCATAAATCTCCTGTTTTTATTAAACCATTTTAAGTAGAGCAGCCAACTAGGTGTGTTCTCTTATAATCACTTCAGCCTCTGTCCCTTGTGTCTTATGATGGGGCACTGGCTTTATCTCTTAAGGGTTATATTTCTGGAGCTACTTTATCAGAAAGTCTTAGAGCCCTACAAGAGAAAATATCCTTTCTACAGAAAAGGAAAAGAGCAATGGTGAATCACTTAAAATATCAAACAGTGGGTATAAATCACTCAGTACCTTATCCCCTTTTTGCTGATGTAAAATCCATTTCCATGGAAACAGGAATTAGAAATAGCAACCTATGAGAAACACTGGGTTTATTGGAGCACATGGAAGTTTTAGTTTGGTTTTCAGCCAAATCTCGAATATGCGAATTTTTGACCAATACCTATATGCTATTTTTATCACTTTTGAGAAGTAATGTTTGAATTATAGATTAAAGGGAAATCACCTTTTTCCACTTAAAGACAATCAAAAACAATATAAACTAATGTAGGAGTTGGGAAACATTATAAGATTTAAAAGGCTCTCTTTGGTCATTCCCCCAATTTTTTATCTCTGTTTTGCCTAATGTAGGTATATGACAACAAGATAATAATAACCTGTCCTGACGCAGATTTAGTTGTATGTTGAACCCAGAGTTTTTTATTGATATCTATCCCCAAGTATGAAATCTCCAGACTATTTTCATTCACAGACAAAAGATATGAAGAGATGTCTAACAATACTTTATTTTGAAAATTAGATGCCTCCCTACTAGTTTAATAAACATTAAAGACATTGTAAAGCTCAAAGATTCAGCTTTGGAGGCATTATGGTATCCTAGAGTAAGCAAATGATCTATGGTCAGGAGGATAAGAGTGTGACCAAAACTACAGCCTGTAAGGGACTGGCATCTCACCCCACCAGACTCTCGCATCTTTATTTATTCATCCTGCAAAGCCCACCTCAACTCACTTCTAAGAAGCCAGTCTTCCAGGTTTACAATACACATTATTCACAGATTCAGTATTTGCAAATTTGTCTACTTGCTAAGAGTTATTTGTAACCCCAAAATCAATACTTACAATGCTTTCACATTCATTCCTAAGCATGTGCAGAGCAGCACATTCTCAGCTGAGATCACAAAAAGCAATGCTTTACCTTCTGTTTCAGCTGTCCCACTATAAACAAGTGTCCTTTTTATCATCTTTTTAATGCCAATTTGTGTGTGTGTGTGTGTGTGTGTGTGTGTGTGTGTGAGTGTTTGTGTGTTTCTTGGTGATTTCACTGTTAAAATGGCCCCTAAACACAGTGCTGAGTGCTGTCTACTATTACTAAACATAAGAAAGCTGTGATGTCTTACAGAGAAAATACACATGTTAGATAATCTTCATTCAGATATGAGTTATAGTGCTTTTGGCTGTGAGGTCCATGTTAATGAGTCAACAATATATACTAAATAAGGTGTCCTTTAAACAGAAACACACATAGAACAAGATTATGTATTGATCGGTTGATGGAGACGTGACCAGAGGCTTACAGAAACCTAACCCCGTAATTCCCCTAGGAGCAACACTTAATTACTGAAGCAATTAGCTTCAGTATTCCCTAATTCATTATTCACAGCAACTTTATAGAACTACCACAAATAATGAGAATTCACTGTAATTTAAACTCATTCTGCTTTCATTTTAAATGTATCTCTACCTCCCTATTAGCCTCTTATTATACATGGCTTTAGACTCTAACGGCTGGTATGACACCCTTTAGCTCTTTGTTATATAGCAAACTAAGTAGACTGGATTGGCAAGAAGTGATAAAGATACTCAATGCCTTAGTAATACTACTCATGAATTTCAGAGGTTGAGAGGTACAATTTATAAAGATTCAGGGGGCTCCCACATCAATTAAATTTTTAGAGATCTAGCAGTCAGGGTCATGCTGGGATAACTCCTTCAACGTGAAGGACAAATGATTACAACTGAACTTCCTATCACTAAAAAGGAAGTCCAATTCCTAGTTTTTTTTTTGGGGGGGGGGGTTCTGTGAAGACCATTAGAATGAGCACACAGAAAAGGTCAAACATAATGAAAACTTTTATCTTGAGATTTTTTGGTATATGACTACATATACAATGCATTTGGTGGATACTAATAAGCTTAACTGAAATAGAAATCATAAAAAAAGGAACAGGATCAAGGTAAGGAGAGCTGAGTAGAAAATGAGTAAAGCCTCTATTCATTCGTAAGTTCTTCACACAAGTATGCATATGTTCTTTTAGGGTTCCTATTATTCATACGTATACTTAATATAAGCCATAATGAGATGCTGCTTCATACCCACTGGGATGGCTAATATTAAAAAATTATATGTGTTGGCAAGGATGCAGAGAAATTAGAACCCTTATGTATTGCTAATAGGATTGCATAATGGCACTGACACTTAGGAAAATAGGTTGGCAGTTAGTTCCTAAAAATGTTAAATATGGAGTTACCATATGACCCAGCAATTCTACTCCTAAGTATACACCAAGAGAAATGAACACATATGTTCATGTAAAAACTTGTACATGTCTGTTCTTAGAAACATTATTCACAATAACTAAAAACAACTCAAATGTTCATCAACTGATAAAATGGACAAACAACATGTGATATATCCATACAATGGAATACTATCCAGCCAAAAAAAGGAATAAAGTACTAATACATACAACAATATGGATGAACCTTGAAAATATTAATTTACATGAAAGAACTCAGACATAAAAGTATACTATGCTTCCATTTACATAACATGTTCAGAATCAGCAAATTTATAGACAGGAAGTGTATTAGTAGGAGAGGAAAATGGGGAGTGACACCTAATCAATACAGAGTTTCTATTTGAGGTCATGAAAATATTCTAAAATTGATTGTGATAATGGTTGCATAATACTGAAAATACTAAAAACCACTGAATTTTACACTTTGAAAGAGTGAATTTTATATTATGTAAATCATCTCAACAAAATTGATTAATTAATTTTAAAGGATAATTAATTTATTAATCAAAGACCTTACATTTCTAAACCAATAAATGTATTATACATCTTCTCTTTGCATTAAACCCCAAAAAAGTGATTCAAACATAAAGCATAACTTGGTCTACCTTAACCGAAATAGTCACCAAGTTCCATCTAACTGAATATATATAAATATATTTATTGCATGTGTTAATGATGATGAAAAACTAGAGACAACTCCAACATCATCAATAAATAACTAGTTAAACAGATTATTATATGATGGAATACTGACTAGTCACTGGGAGGAAACAGGAAATGACATTGAAAAACATCCAAGATATACTATTAAGATAAAAAAGTCAGTTGCAAAGCAGCATATATAGGTGATTGCATTTCTGTAAAAAGAAAATGTATATACATATATAGATATAAATATAATGTTTATGTAAGTATGGATATTAATATATTATATTCATATTTCTATTTGCAGTGGAAAATCTGTAAGAATACTTTACAAACTAAATAGAATTACAGGACATTTTTGCTCTTTAATATGTTTCTGTATTGTTGGAATTTTTGTAAGAATTAGTTTGCTTTTATAAACAGAAAAAAATAATGTTTTTAATATGACGTTTATGTCTTGCCCTCCTTTTTATCTCACCACCTTCAAGATTGGATTAACACATTTCACAAAGGTTTAGAAAAAAACCTAAATAAGAACATATGATGTTTTGGTTTAGTTTTTTTTTTTCTTTTTGTTCCACTTGTTTTAAAATAAATATGCAGCAGCAGAGAACAAACATGCTGTTCTACTTGTTTATTTCCATCCCTGAATTCTATGAGACAATTCAAAATTACTTAGTTGATATATTATATTCAGCGCTTTCAATTCCACCTTATTTAGTTGTTTGGTTGGTCTTCTTGAGAATTCTTTGCTAGACTATATGAAATATACACATTCCATGTGTGCTTTTGTCGTCCAACATTGCAATGCTTCTAGTTAATATTTTAAGTAGGCAATAATTTCAGGCAGAGGAAGAATAGTTTGTTGTGTCCAAAGTTCATGTTCAAAATGTAAAATTTTAAAAAAATATTAGAACAGATTTATTAAAGAACAATTGCTTCATTAAATTTCCTGTGCAACTTTGATTTGCCAAATTTATTAAGAATTAGTATTTTCACCAGGCCGGGCACCAGCCCCTCCACAAATACACCACAGCAGTCAAAGTCATGTATCACAATCAAGCCACATGAGAGCCTTGCTCATCCTCACCCTATGGCCATGGCTTAGCCACAACAGGATGGCACATGCAGTCCACATAGAAGACATTCCTTGAGCACCTGGCTCTGGTGGTCAGGGGATAATGCACTTTTGGGCTCCATGGGCCATCATCTATATACTACACAAATCCACTTCTTCAAGTTAGAGAAGTAGTTAATTTACCTAATACATAGAAACAAGCACAGAGAATTAGGCAAAGGGAGGAGACAAAGGAATATGTTCCAAACAAAAGAATAAAACAAAACCTCAGGAAAAGAACTAAATGAAAGGGAGATGAGCAACCTACCTGAAAAAGAATTCAAAGGAATAGTCATAAAGATGCTTACTAAACTCAAGAGAAGAATGATGAATAGTGAAAACATCAACAAAGAAATAGAAAATATAAGAAAGCACCAAACATAAGTTATAACAGAACTGGATAAAATGCTCTGGAAGGATTCAACATCAGCTGGCTGAAGTAGAAGAATGAATTAATAAGCTGAAAGGCAAAGCAATGGAACTCACACAGACAGAGCAGCAAAAATTTTTTTTTTAATTTTTTAATGAGGATAACTTAATAAACCTTAGGAACAACATCGAACAGAATAACATTCACATTATAGGGTTTCCAGGAGGAGAAGAGAGAGAGAAAGGGCCATAAAATTATTTGAAGAAATAGTGGCTGAAAAATTCCTAAATCTGGGAAGGAAGCAGAAATCCAGGTCCAGGAAACCCAGACAGTTCCAAATAAATTGAACTCAGAGACCCACGCCAAGGCACTTTATAATTAGTATGGTAAAATTTAAGAATAAAGATAGAATCCTAAAAGAAGCAAGAGAGAAACAACTTGTTACATACAGGAGAAATCCCATAAGGCTATGAGCAGATTTTTCAGCAGAAACTTTACATGCCAGAAGAGAGTGACATGATATATTAAAGTGCTGAAAGGAAAAAACTTTCAACCAAGAATTCTATACCAGAATTCTATACCAGAAAGGTTATCACACAGAATTGAAGGAGAGATTAACATTTTTCCAGAGAAGCAAAAGCTATAGGAATTCATCACCACTAAACCAGCCCTACAAGAAATGTTAAAGGATCTTCTTTGAAATGAAAATAAATGGCACTAATTAATAGGAAGAAAACATACAAAAATAAAAACCTCACTGAAAGAGGTAAATATATAATAAAGATAGTGGATCAATCACATATAAAACAAGCAAGATTAAAAAATAAAAATAATAAACTTAACTAAAATTACAACAATTAGTTAAGTAGTACATAAAGTAAAAAGGTAGAAAGTGTATCATCAAAAATATAATATGGGGAGAGGGGAGTAAAAAGTAAAGCTTTGGAATGTGTTCGAAATTAAATTGCTACCAACTTAAAACAGACTGCTATTTACATAGAATGTTATGTGTAAACCCCATGGTAACCATAAGGAAAAAACTTAAATACACAAAAGATAACAAGAGAGAAATCTAAACATAACACTAAAGAAAACTATCAAACCACAAGGGAAGAAAGAAAAGAAGAAACAGAAAAAAAACTACAAAAACATCCAGAAAACAATTAACAAAATGTCAATAAGAACATATTTATCAATAATTACTTTAAATGTAAATACTAAATTCGTCAACAAAAGACATAGAGTAGTCGAATGGATTAAAAACAAGACCCATACATATGCAGCCTGCAAAAGACTCCCTTCAGAACTAAGGACACATACAGACTGAAAGTGAAGGGATGGAAAAAGATACTCAATGTAAATGGAAATGAAGAAAAAATAGTTGGATTAGCTATACTTATATCAGACCAAATAGACTTTAAAACAGAGACTGTAATAAAAGACAAAGAAGTACTCTACATAATCATAAAAGGTTAAATCCAGCAAGAAGATATAACACATAAATGTACATGCACCCAACATAGGAGCACCAAAATATATGTAAAGCAAATATTAATGGGCCTAAAGAAAGAAATGGAAAGAATTAGTATTCTCAATTACTGTAAATTTACTAAAAGAATAAATGGCATTTTATGTACTTTATTGATAGTAATATTTCAGTACTTCAATCTAATCTTATTTAAGCTACAGAAGATGTAAAAATGCAAATTGAGAAGGGGTCATAAATGGGACAGAAAAATTTTCTTGTCCATATTGATCCAACCAGTCAACTACTTCAGGAAGCTTCTCAGCTTAGAGTCACAAGAACGGGCTCAATAAACAGACAGCCTGGATTCAAATTCTTATTTGTGCTGTCCACTGACCATGTTACCTCAGGCAAGCTACTCTATCTCTTTATCTGTGAAGCAGGAATACTAATAGTACCTAATCCCAGGGTTACTGTGTAGATTAAATGAGAAAATCTAGATAAAGTAGTTAGCATAGTGCCTTGTTATTTGGCAACAACTCAATAAATGTTACCTGCTGGTGCTGTTAATTAGTATGGTTGATAATGACATTGATATTAAAATTGTTACTACTTTATTTTCTTATATGTTGGTTTTTTTAATTGGATCTTATCAGAAACATTTCTCTTGGTGGTAGTGTTTATCTAGCAATAAACTCAAATGTCATTTAAAAATCTAATTTTTGATCCAATTTTTATTTTTTGGTTTTCCACTTAGATAAATAAAATCTACAATGATCCTAATAGAAAATCAAGACTTTAATATCTTGTTAAATGTTTGAGAGATAGTACTAAAGATTCATTTTACTTAGTAAATTTGACTTTACTCTTTTATATCCAGCATCTCTTTTTAAGCTACTATAAATTACATTAATAAATTTGTGGTCATTTAGAAAATCACATTAACTGTAAGGTGTCCATAATAAGTAGAATTCTTTCCAAGAAATACATTTTTATACATTTTCTCCTCAAAATATACGTTCTTTCCCTGCTCTATCAAACCTTAATGATGTTGAAATATGTTTTCATAAATTTTAATAAAATGAGTTTAAAGGACATCTACAGTATCTGAAGGGAAAATTCTATAAATTATTGTTTCTCAAACTGACCCTTGCTAGTGTTTTCAAGGATCTGAGAATGCTCTGTGGATTTTTTCTTTAATGTCATATGTTAAGCTTGATGTTAATATAGTGCAATTAAAAAGAGATTGTGGAGCATTCAAATGATCTTATAACTGAATGCTGTCAGTCTATTTCAGTGCCTATGTTTATGCTTGTATTTATAACTACATTGTCAACAAGAAGCACTGCTTTAATTGTCACTAGTTAATGAGAAAAGAACAGATTGACTTAATACCTAAATGATGAATCCGTGTCAAGTGAAGATCAAATGACATCATGGTAGGCTGTACAAAGATTTCTTTATAGTTTAACTTGTAAAAAACGGTGGCAAAATTGAGTCATCATAAAATGTGTTATATTATAGGCATACCAAGCTCAAAAGATCCTATCTTCAATAGTCAGTATCCACATAACAAGTGACAATTTCCTTTCAGTAAAACCTCATTCATCATATTAAATTAATGTCACTAATTTGTATTTTATTGGTTTTGTAGTTTTGAACATGTATGTTAGTTTTGTTGTCATTTAAGATCCATAAACATTGGGAGTTTAAACATAGCTTAATGTTTATACATATTTAAATAACGCAATAAAAATAAATTTTCAACACTGGGCAGTCCTTAGAATATATTTTGAATGCTATTATAAAACTTAATAATATTTGTAGCTTTTTATGCTGTCATAATTTCATTTGTATTGATCTTTGAAATTTCTTTTAAAAACTTATTTTTCCTACTTACACTTTTTTATAAAATGCTGAAAATATCCAGCATTATTTATAATAACTAACATGCACATTATTCATTATATGCTAAATACTGTTCTAATTGCTTTTCATGTATTAACTTGTTTATTTATCACAATTATTGATATTGGTTAACTCCATTGCTTAGATGAAGAGACTAGGGTAGAGTTAAGTTAAGAAAACTAAATGGTAGAATGAGGATTCAAACCCAGGTAGTCTGCCTACAGGGTTCATATGCTCAGCCACTAAATTCTACTGCATTGGATATTTATATATCATTTATAATATATGATTCCTCTGAAGTTATTCAAATATTAAATACTATGTTCTCACAAATGTATCATTTAATAGTATTTAAGGTAGGACCAACACGTTTAATCATTTCTATAAAAATTCCATTAGTCTTACTTTTCAGGAATAATTTATCTCTATTTTTCTAGCATTTTCTAAAATTGTTCTTTAGAAAGTGAAAGTACTGCTTATTTTTAAATGACCTCTTATTTCAGCACTTCCTTGCTTCAACAATGTCCATTCAGTGTCCTGGGATGCTGAGCCCAAAACATTCTGAAGACAAAGAGGGTTAAAGTTGAAGGGAATTCAGAGTCAATTATAATACTTAAATTAAAAGGTAGGATTGAATAGAGGAAAAGTGCAAGCACTGAGTGTATTAGATACCCAATAAATACACACTTTTACACATGTTCATTGGTATGGAGTGATTTATGGTGAGAAGTAAATTCAGAACCATTACAAAGAAGATTTGGAGTGCCATAAATGCAGCTAATATGGTGACTGTCAGTCAGGATCACATCAGGAGGAAGAAAGCACACTCAAATTAAGCAATTTTTAGAGAGTTTAATGAAGTGAATTTTTCCAAAGGAGTGGATGGGGTCCAGGGAAAGCACAAGTTACAGTGCAGTACCTACAGCTAGTAACAGTAGAACATCTTTACCATCTTAAGCCTGAAGGTTTGGGGAGGTAGCAGTTACCAGACCCAAAAGGATAGAGTCTTGTGGAAGTAAACACCTGAAGGAATCACAACCTTTGATAGAGGAAAGCACCCAGCCCATGCAAATACCTCAGGGAGGCTGCAAGAGAATTATCACCTGACCTCTCTTTCTCTTCCCTCCCTTCAGCTCTTGCTGGGGCTCCCACTGGCCAAACCAAACTAAATGCTGAAGGATGAGGACCCTGAAGAGCACGTACATAATCTCAGCTCCTAGGGTACAAAGGAGGTTGGAAAATAGTAGATGGCAGCTCTAGAGAGGCAAACAGAAAATATCCAGTACCTACACTGCAGTTGATGTTAATATTTTATATTTTATCATTAACTAAAGTTGATTTATCTCTAAATAGTTTTCCTCTAAAGGGCTTTAAAATTTTCCTTAATTTCATACGGCAGAAAAAGATTTTTTTTTTTATTAATTCCTTCAAGTCAACCTTTCAGTAAAAGGTTTTCAGGCCACCCTATGTAAAATTACGAAACCTCGAAATTTTTTATTCCCTTCTATTTTATCCACTTCTGTGTCCCTAGTGCTTAAGGTAGTGCCTGTAACAAAAGAATTTCCTAAAATGTCATATTAGGTAATTGTTTACTAGCTGTGCCACCCTAAATAAAATGCCTAACTTCTCTGTGCATCAATTTTCTCATCTTACAAAGAGGATAATAAATAACTACCCCATGTTTGTGATTAGAATCAAATGAATTAAAATATGGGAAATGCGTAGAACAGTGACTGGCATATAAGGAACATATGAATGTTAGCAACTATTTTATGGAAAACTACTAAGTTAAAATGTTTTATTTATGTTTTAGGATATTTAAAAGTACTAGAGACTAATTTGTCTCAAAAAAATAAAAACAAATTTTATCAACTCTAATATTTTCATCCTGATGTTTTAGTTGAATCTAAAGTTAAAATACATGAATGATGCATTCATAACATGTATATCAATCTGAGTGTTCAACTTGCATTTTTCCATATGCATACAAGTTTGTATTTTATTAGCCATGAAGGAAACCAATAAATAAAGCAAACGAGAGAATGCTTCCTTTCTTCTTTTTTCTACAGGTATAATGAAAGCAGAAATTTGCCAAGTAGAATCTGTCCCTAGCAATTTTATTGAAGCAAATTTGACTTTTCACTGTGTTCTCTCACATCATTTAAAAATAAAGGATAAAGACCATACAGTTATATATTTTTCTTAATTTATTCTTGTTAGAATTAAACCTAGCTATAAAAATCTGAATGCTACTCAAAAAGGTACAGTTTTGCAAAAAATTAATGGCCTGTTTTCTCAGCCAAAAATAATGTTAACCAAACTTAATACAGTATGTCTAATGTTCAAGAATTTAAAATTTTAACCACCAAAGGGTTATAAGAAATTTAACATGGAGACTATGTTTATGTTAATGCTAAGGTCTTACCTTTTTATCTTTAGTAAGAATGACAGTTGAATAACACATATGACACAAGAAAAGCACAAATTATCTTATTTTCAATGAGTCAATTATTTGTGCTAAATTACATATATCTATAAAAGCTGAATTGTTATTCCTACTCATTGAAAATAAAATTCATTCTTAAATTAAATAAGATATTTGAGTATTATCAGCCTAGGCTAACAAAAAAACCACCATTGTTCTTAGAAATATTTGTGTAAATATATACAGTTCAATAGAGTAAATATGTTCCTTCTCCTCATAGAGAGATGAATTAACAAAAATTTTACATTAATATATTTCTGGTATTCACTCAAAAAAGTAATTTGAAGTAGTTACGCATTCACGAAATTTCCCAAAGACTGAATAATCATTGCTTTTTAATTCCAGTAAATCACAGAATGTTCTTTCTTTCCTTTGGCCATGAGAATTTTACAATAAACTGATATTTTATTATGGATTCTCTCTCTCTCTCTCTCTCTCTCTCTCTCTCTCTCTCTCATATACACACACACCTAATTAAGTACAATTACAATTAATAAAATTAATTGATAAAATTATTATAACATTAGCATTTTTAAGGACTTTTTCATATAGTTTCTTTTTATTTCTCCTATTCCTAGAACCCTTTCTCAATTTTATTATCATTATATAAATAAACTATAAGAACCATTAATTGAATTGGAACATTTATGACACACTTAGAACACTTTGTACCCTTATATAGGGTTTCTATCAATTATCTATTTAATCCTTCCTTAAAATCACTCATTATGCATTCATTCATTCATTGCAAAGCACTGTTCTAGATATGAGGTATCCACAATGAAGACGCAGACACTTTATCCCCATTAACACTATCATGCTTTCTTCCTTCCCTGATATCTCAATGAAAATAATAATCCCACTTACTGAGTGCTTCTTAGGTAAAGTTCAAAGTGATGTATTTTTAACAGAATTATCTATTTAATTCTCACAACCTGACCTGGTAGGTAAGACACAGTATAGCATATTTCAGTCCAATTTCTGGCTATGCCATTTACAAGCTATGTTTCTTGGGCAAGTAACTTAACCTCAACTTACCTAGGTCTCAATATTTTGGAGGAGAAGGGGGGATAAAATTTGGATGATAATAGTACCTTCCCTTTATCTGTAAATACAAAATCATAATAGTACCTAGCACAAGGAATTCTTGTGAATATCAAATTAGTTAACATAATGTAAAGTGCATAGAATAGTGCCTGGCTCAATAAATGCAAGCCATTATTATAGTTGCTGTTTTATCAATAAACAATCTGACAGATTTCAGTTACCTGAACATAATCAAGAGACTGAGCTAGGATCTCTAATCCCTGGCCTGACTCCATGGATATCCAAGTGAGGTTTTACCTATACCAACTAACAATTTACAACAGATTTTGCCCTCTCAAGAGAATTATAATATAAAGAAGCTCTTCTAAAAAGTTTAGTTTTTTTTCAAGTACAATAGTGGAGGGAGATTTTAAAGATTTTCGAATAACTTATAGAAAGGCAGAGAGGAAATAAAAATAATAGAACGTTTAGAGTTATAATAGAAGTGAACAATATAGTGGCAAGAAATTCCTTTTATTTGCCATTTTCTCACTCCTCAAAACACAGGTCATATTAGATATCTGTCACAATAATGTAAAAAGGAAAAGAGCAAACTTTATGGGACTGATCATCAGACACAAGTAATTTAATCTAGACTAAAACAAACATAGTCAAAGCGTAACCCGTATGGCTGCCTGAAACCAGTATTTTAGCATTTAAAGAAAACTAATCAGTCACATATTAAATCCATTTGTGAAATTCCTTACTTCTTACAAGTTTATGGAATCACAGAAAATGTGAATGTTAAGCTTAGTTTTTAAAGGTGAAAAGTGACTTCACTTCTAGAAACATATTTTTCCACATTATTTACATATAAAAAATAATTCATGGAACTCTGAATGTTGGCTGCCACCGTGCTACATCACAATGCCTTTATATTAAGTTAAAGCATTCATTCTCAACAAAGGATTATTTTTTTCTAAGGGCTTGAAGATTATAAACTATGTATTTCTAGAGTACTGATTTAGAAACTGCTTAATAGTACATATCTATTAAGTAAGTCCTGGAAATGTAATGTACAGTATAATGCAGTGGTCCCCAACATTTTGGCACCAGGGACCAGTGCTCCTATGAGAATCTAATGCCTCATGATCTGAGGTGGAGCTGAGGCAGTGATGCTAGCACGGGGGAGTGGCTGCAAATACAGATGAAGCTTTGCTCGCTAGCCTGCAGCTCACCTCCTGCTGTGCGGCCCAGTTCCTAACAGGCCAGGGACCAGTACCTGTCTGCAGCCTGGGGTTTGGGGACCTGGTACAGTGGATATAGGCGATAAATTATTTTATAATCACCAAACTTGCTAAGAGACTAGATACTAATTATTTTCACCACACACACACACACACACACACACACACACACACACACACATAGAAAAAAACGATGATTTTATGATGTGATAGAGGTGCTAACAATCATTATAATTATATATTATAATATATAAATGTATCAAATCAACATGTTGTACACTTTAAACTTACACATGTTATATGTTTAATACATTTTAATTTAAAGATTACATATATATCTATTTACTTACAGGGAATCCCATGGAAGGAGATCAAAATATAGATATTTTTTCCCCCTGCCTTGATGAACACAATAGTGAGAATAGATGCCCTGTCAAGTGTAGTCCTGATACAATGGGTAGAAAAAACAGCTGGAACATATGAGTGATGCAAACAAAAAGTAAATACAAGTCAGCCAAACACATGAGGACATTATTTGGGGCATTTTTGCTTGCATATGTTCACATAACATTTTAGCTGGGTAATGCTAGGCTTTAACTTATGCATATCTGTGGGTTAGAGGAATCTCTCAAAGAATGAAGAGAGACTATTCAAAAGTGTACAGTGGAAAATTAGTCCTCACAATGGGCTTCCTTTACAGAAAACCACTGGGCTGGCAGTATGTATTCCATCACACATGATTCTCTAGGGTTTGATTCAGCCAGTCCAAGTAGGAATAACAATTAGAGCACTGTACAACAATAATCGCTTGCTATGGCACTAATCATTTGCTATGGCACTAGTTGAAGCAAAATCCACCCTACATCCCATCCCAGGAAAAAATTTTCAGAAAAAAGATGGAACTATGATATCTTTGAGTACCATTTCCATTAACAGTGTTTAAATATGGTCAAATAAAAGGTAGTCACATTGCAAGCAACATAACAGTGTATTGACTTCTAGCCGATGTGCCCATGGCATTTGGATAAAGAGAAAAGAGAACAAAGCACATTTGAAAAAATTTTTACTGAGACCAAGATTCCACTTTTGGGGTGAATGAAGGAGATAAAGAATTTAATCAATATTCTAATAAATGTTGAGCCTGGAATGAATAAAAATATCTTCTATAATACAAAATAAATTCAAGGTGAAGAGTACACATAGAGTAGATGATCAATAAACCAGAAAATATTTCTATTCTACTAGGAATAAAATGGGATAATTTGGGGCATATAGGATCTAAATTGATCAATTATTAAGACAAAATCATTTCAGGAACTTCTGGTAAAGATAGCATAGTAGGTAGATGCTGTGCTTGCCTCCTCTCAAAATCACATCAAAATTACAACCAAACTACGGAACAATCATCATTGGCAGGCACCTGAGGTCTAGCTGAACAGAAGTCCTACAACTAGGGGTATATGTAACAAGCCACCTCAAAACTGGTAGGAGGGGCAGACACATGGAACGGGCTGGTACCACAACTGTATCTGGAGGCTGCAGAAGTGCCTCCAGAGGAGTGAGATGTCCCATCCCTACACTGGGCTTCCCAGCTTAGGGTTGTAGTATCAGGAAGAGAAGTACTCACAACTTCTGACTGTGTAAACAAGCAGAGATTGTGCTGCAGGAGGAACAGACATTCCTCTTAAAGGAACCCGTGCACAGACTTATTGCCTAAAAGATTCACTCTGAACTGCAGCACTGAGGCAGATGTTTGAAAGGCTCCAGGGACATACAAGGAGGAACTGAGTTGTCTGGTTTCAGGTCAAGGGCTGAAGGGACAGCTTTCTCCTAGACAGAAGCACTGGCAGAATCCATTGTTCCTTTGTTGAGCCCTCCCTTCTCCCAGCCTGTAGATGCAGGTGGCCACCATATCCATCAATGTGGCTAACACAGGTCACCCTGCCCAGGTGATTCCCTGAGACCCTGTCCGTTCACACTTGTAGGCCGCCCAAGCTGCCTCCAGTGGCTTTTCCATACAAATGACATATCTTGGCTCATGCTGTGCAGTTTTCTACAATACCTCAAATGTTCACAAAACCCAAACAAGCAGCCTCTAGCCTTGGTGTGCCCCATCCCTCTTTCTGAGCAACCCCAAGCCTGGCACTAGTATCAGCCAGCCTCTAGCTTTGCCTCTTGAGACACCTCTAAGCTCAGCATGGGTGGCAGCCATCTGTGAATTGCTTGGTGAATCTCGTCAGGTGGCCCCAGGCAGTGCCCAGGCTGCAGCTGAACTTGGCCTATGGTGAGGCCCCTCCCAGGATGATCAACTATAACAGAAGGGCACACACAACCCATATAAGTGACACATCTGGAGCGCTTGGCTCAGATAATCAGGGACAACTGCACCACTGGGCCCCACAGGACACCTACTGTACTAAGACAGGAGACATAGCAGCCCTACCTAACACATAGAAACAAACACAGAGAGGCAGCCAAAATGAAGAAACGAAAAAAGTCCTAAATGAAAGAACAAGAGAAAACTCTAGAAAAAGAACTAAATGAAATGAAGGCAGGCCATCTACCAGATACAGAACTTAAAACACTGGTTATAATGATGCTTAAGGAACTTAGTGACGACATCAACAAAGAGATAGTAAGCATAAAAAAATAATAAAAAACATAGAAACTATAAAAAAAGAACCAGTCAGAAATGAAAAATGTAATAACTGAAATGAAAAATAACTCTAGAAAGAATCAACAACAGATTAGATAAAGTAGAGGATTGAATCAGTGATTTTAGAAGGTAACGTAGCAGAAAACTCCCCATTAGAACATCAAAAAGGACAAAAACTCCAAAAATATAAGGACAATTTAAGGGTCCTCTGGGACAACATCAAGTGTACCAACATATACATCATAGGAGCACCAGAAGGAGAAGAGCGAGAACAAGGGATTGAGTACCTATGTACTCCTATTTGACAGAAAACTTCCCTAGCCTGCTGAAGGAAATAGGTATGCAAGTCAAGGAAGCGAAGAGAATCCCAGAGAGGATGAATTCAAATAGACCCACACAAAGATACATTATAATTAAAATGCCAAAAGTTAATGACAAAGAGAGACTCTTAAAAGCAGCAAGAGAAAAGCAATTAGTTACCTACAAGGGAGCTCCCATAAGAATTTCGACTGATTTCTCAACAGAAACTTTGCAGGCCAGAAGGGATTGGCATGAAATATTCAAAATGATGAAAAGGAAGGAGCTGCAACTAAGACTACTCAACCCAGCAAGGCTACCATTTAAAATTAAAGGAGAGATAAAAAGCTTCCCAGACAAGAAAAACATAAAGGAATTTATCACCACTAAACCAGTATTACAAAAAATGCTAAAGAGACTTCTTTAGGAGGACATATGGATGGCCAATAGACTTATGAAAAGATGCTCAACGTCACCAATTAGAGAAATGCAAATTAAAACCACAATGAGATATCTCCTCACACCTGTCAGAATAACCATAATCAATAAATCAACAAACGACAAGAGTTGGTGATGATGTGGAGAAATGAGAACCTTCATGCATTCTTAGTGGGATTGCAAATTGGTGCAATCACGATAAAAAACAATATAGAGGTTCTCCAGAAAATTTAAAATAGAACTACCCTTGACCAAGCAATTCCACTTCTAGGTTTTTATCTGAAGAAATCCAAAACATTAATTCGAAAAGATATATGCACCCCTGTTTATATTTATTGCAGCATCATTTACAATAGCCAAGATATGGAAGCAACCTCAGTGCCCATGAGAAGACAATTGGATAAAGAAATTGTGGTACATATATATAATGAAATATTAGTTCGTCATTAAAAAAATAAAATAAAATTTCACCATTTGTGACAACATGGATGGACCTGGAGGATATTATGCTAAGTGAAATAAGTCAAACAGAGGAAAACAGTACCATGTAATCTCACTTATATACAGAAAATAAAGAACAAAATAAATGAACAAACAAAACAGAAACAGACTCATAGATGCAAGGAAGAAGCTTATGGTTGCCAGATAGGAGCAGAGTTGAGGGGATGGGTGAAAAAGGTGAAAGGATTAAGAGGTACAAATTGGTAATTACGAAATAGTCATGGGGATGTAAAGTACAGCATAGGGAATATAGTCAATAATAAGGCAATAACTATGTACAGTGCCAGGTGAGTACTAAACTAGTCAGGGGGATTACTTCGTAAGTTATATAAATATCTAATTCCTATGTCGTAAACCTGAAACTAATATAAAATAATATTGAATGTCAACCATAATTGAAAAAAATTTTAAGGAAAGGGAAATAATATTGAATGTTAACCATAATTGAAAAAAATTTTAAGGAAAGGGGAAGGGAATAAGAGGTTCAAATTTCTAGGTGTTAAACAAATAAGTCATGGGGATGTAAGGTACAGCATAGTAAATATAGTCAATAATATTGTGATTGCAAAGTACAGTGTCAGAAGGTTGCTTAATTTATCATGTGTCACTTCTTTAGGTATATAAATGTTGAATAACTATGGTGTATACCTGAAACTAATATAATATTGTATGTTAGCTATATTTAAAGAAAAAAGCATTAGGAAGAAAAAAAAAGGTTTATCTTTGCCTTAAGCAAGCTCCATTCATTGTTTCTGTATATCTAGGTTAATACACCTTTGAAATAAGCTATAACCACCCCCAAGAGAGCACAGAATCATAAATATCCCATAATCCAATCCCCGAGTTGTTTTTTTCCCACCTCTTTGTAATTTTCCTTATTTCCTTTCTTAATTTCAAATGCATAAAAGAAGCTGCAAAACTGTTATTCTCTGGGAGCAATTGAGATCTTGCTGCCCAGAATATGTCATCAGTTTTCCTCAAATAAACTCTTATAAAGATTCTCTATAGGTTTGGACGTTTCTTACATTGACAGTTTCATGGCACCAACATACAAGCTCATGGGATCTCCAGCAGTACTTTGCATCTCTGAGCTATTCTTACAATGACTCTACATATTACTGATTCTCCATGAAAAACATCTCTTCGCTTTGTACCCTAGAGGACTCATTATCTCTCCATAGGAAGAAAGAGATTATATATAAAAATTTATAATGGCTCTCTGCAAAATTAAAGATGTTGGCCAACTCCCTCTTTGGCAGCTGTCCAATTTGCATAATTGCATTTACTTTTCTAAATTTTCCCTGTAGCTTCAGTTGAATAAGGTGTTCTTTTGCATTTGCATTTTGAAAAGGCTTAATTGTGCTGCGTTAAACAGCTGCTGTCAGCCACAGTCTCAGACCTGGCTGGTGTTGGTGAACTTCCTGTGTGTTGGCAAATCATACTGAGAATTTTCTAATCAAAGGAAAGCCATTAGTATTTGTGTGCTTATATGAGCAAATGTTTAGATTTTGTGCAATGTCAATTAGCTGCAATGAACATTCCTAAGGTTACTTTCCTACTCAATCTCTTAAGGTAACTCTACTCAATCAGAGTTAATAGCACATTCAATAGGGCTTGTCTACTGAGGATTCTGCTTATAGTGGCACTACGCAGGTAAGGGAATGGAAGTATGGGTAGGTTTTACTCCTCTTATATCCACCAAAGATTCTGATCTAACGTCATCTAATCTCTAGTGTAAATAAACTAGAAGCCTGAACTGGAGAAGTGCCTCTCATTCTCCAAGACCTGCTATACCTATATGCACTCTCTATGAAAGCAACCTTATGTAACTCCTAAAGCAAGATTGTCTGAGGTTTGTTGCATGTGATTAGACTATGCAGACCTCAACAAATTCCTTCCTCAGAAGCAATTGATAGGCTCAACCAAGGGCCTCTTGGGTAGTATGGAATAAAAATTTTGCATGATGGAATTTTGGATGAAAATATTGTTCTGGCTGCAATGTAATAAACTGACAAGAGTTGAAATTTATATGGGGAGACCAAGTTGAAAGACTTTGCAGGAGTTCAAGCCAAAGGAAATGGTATCGTGAGCTAAAGTAGTGGCAGTAGAAAAGGAGAAACATAAATGAAGTTACAGAATACTTAGGAGATAAATTTGACAAGATTTCTTATGGAGTTTAGACACATTGAACTCGAGAACTCTTTGAGACTTTCAAGTAAAGATATTGAATAGGCAGTTTGGGTCAGGAATTAGAGGTCTAGTCCGGAGGTATAAATTGGGACTCATTAGCCAATTGATGAAAATTGAGTCACACTATCTAGAGAGAGAATATGTGATAGACAGACACAAAGATGCACCACTCACATCTCCCAACAGACATCCTCTGGCTCTCAGCTCCTTCAGCTTCTACCTCAGCTGAGAGAAACTCCTCGCAAGACTTCATGCATTTTCTGGGCATCCCACATCTGCTGAATGAGTAAGGCAGTAGTGGTAGTAGAAAGGTTTAACCACTTCAATCCTAATCAACCCATGGTGGATGAGTTCATGATTTAAAATGTACCCCCAGCCCTTTTAGGTTGGCCAAAGCTTTCCTGGGACTGCATCCCAGTTCAACTTATTTCTTACATCTTTGCTTTCCTTCCAAGAGGTGTTGATTCATAATGAACATTTTGTACCCCAAACGCTATCAACACACCTAAAGAAATCAACCTATAAGAGTATAAAATGGAAACGAGAAAGTGCTTAGAACCAACCAAACAATCGGAGAAGGGTTAAGAAAAATATAACAGAGAAAAATATACTAGAAAGTAAGAAGGAAAATATGGATAGAATGGAGTCCTGGGAGCCAAAATATACACATGTTTTAACAAAGAGCAGGCAAGAGTACTGGGAGATCAGAAAAATTACTGGAAAATGTTCATTGGATTTAAATCATGGAGGTCATTGGTAACTTTAGACATGGTTGTTTTGGTGCAGTGCTAGAAAAAAAAACTATCATAATGAAAAGAGTCAAGGAGTGATTTACAGGTGAGAAAATTCACTCACCAAATAACAAAAGCTCTTTAGAAAATTTAGATTTGAATAATGGGAAATATTGAAAGAAGTTGGAAGGGGACACAAGAGTCAAGAAAACATTATTGCTTTTAAGATGGAAGAAACAGAAAATAATCAAATTAAGAAGATATGTTGAATAAATAGCAGAGTGAAAGAGGAGAGGAGGAATTGATAATGTAAGATTCCTGATAAGACATGAAGTGATGAGATCCAAAACACAGGTGGAGAGATTGGCCTTAAATGATCAGAAGACTACATCCTATACTAAAATAGAAAAAAAAGAGAAGAACATGGATACAGATGGAAATGTATGAATTAGGTAGCAGGAAGCTGAGGGAGTTCCCATCTGATGCCTTCTATTTTCTTCAGGAAGTAGGAGGTGAAGTCATCTGTTGAGAATGAGGAGGAGTTAAGAATATTTGAGGTTTTAGAGTATAGAATGTTTAAAACAAATGTTGAAAATAGAAGGAGAGAATTTACCAGGGAAACATGGAAGAATTGGCAGACTCAAAGGGCCCAATGTATTGACACCAGTCTTTCCTGATGGGTAACTTTGTGGAAATGCCAGGCTGTTTAGTTGTAAGCATAAAGAAGGCAAATAGATGCATTCATCCAGAGTCGGGGTTTTGTCAGATAAAGGGGAAAAAAATGTTTAAGAGACAGAGACACAAGGGAGTTAAGGGTATTTCTGAAAGTGTTATTCAAATAATGGACTGTGAGATATAAACTAAATGATGATAATGAAAACAAGAAAAAAGATGATTAAGGTGAGAGCTGATGGACTTGGAAAAAGTAAAGGGGTTAGCACAGTAGAGCAATGCTTCTCCAGACCTGGGGTACTTGTTAATATGCAGAATATAATTCAGTTCTGGAAGGCATTAGAAATTCTGCATTTCTAACAAGTTTCCAGTTAATGCTGAATCTGCTGGTCTGAGGACTGGACTTTGAGTAGCAAGGAATTAGAAGTTCAAATAAAATCAAAAGTGGTTTTGAATTTGAGAATGAAAGTGAAAGAGAGAAAGAGAAATCACAAGAAGAAGACAGAAGCAATAAGAGAAAAGCAGTAGACAAAGAATCAGAAAAATAGAGAAGCAGAAATGAAGAAAAGCAGAGGCATTAAAATTTGAGAGGAGCAGTGGATGCCCACTTCTGAGGGCAGACAAATAACCAGGTCACCAACAATGTTATTATATTACTAGGGCTTCAGAGGCTGACCACTGAACAATTGATGAATGGAATTCCATGAAAGACACTCTGTACAGCTGCTAAAGAGGTTCACCTTGTTGCTGTTCATCCCTTCACACCTTTACAAAATATCCCCATTCATGTGAAGTTACCTGAGTGACTCTGTCCTGGCCATCTGAGTGAGTCTAACTAAAGAAGATACCTTGCTGGTCCTGGTCAGCAAGGTTAGAGTTTAGTGTAGTGAGGGGACACCCACACTATTATGAGGCAGGTAGAAAACGAAGGACTAGTTTTTAAGAATAACTCTATTGCAACTGGAATTTTAAGATTAACTTCCAACATATCCCGGAGCCCCAAAAGACAAGGTAGGCCAATCTACAAGGTGATTTTTTTTAAAAATTGGAATGTTTTAAGCTTTAAACATATGTGAATGGTAGGGAAGGGGAAAGGAAAGTTTTAGAACTTCTAGAAAGAAAGAGTCTACTCTGACTTAAGAGATGGTTCAAACGGGGTTATCTAGTCTTATGCTCAGGTGGTACACATGAGCCCACAAAATCCACTTTTCTATCCCTTTCCATGAACCAAACCTTCACACGAAACTGTAATTTGCCTTCTAGTTCCTGAGTAAGCAGCTAAAGATTTCTTCAAATGCTGAAGGGAATCAACCATTATGACTTGTATTTAAACAACAACAAAATAATAAAAATGATAAGTGAAAACAATGTTTGTGATTCAAAATAAATTGATCGAGCTCAAATTTAGGAGACAAAACAAGGTCAGATAAAACAAATATTAAAAATATCTAATTTTTTGTTAAATTTTAACTGTTCTTCATGCCTGATTTTCTTTAAATTTGTCTTGTATAACAACTCTTTCTTGGAAATCAGTGATGAAATATTAGTAAACATTTGTTTTGAAGAAGGAATTCTAACTTTTATGAAAAAGAAACAATTGAACAGAAAAATAAGCTACATCTATAACTTCAAAATCACTCAAAAATTAAACTCTCAGGACCATAAACAATTCCTGTTACCTAGGCACAGGTAAGTTATAAGTGTATATGAGTAATAAATAATAATGTCATAAGTTTTCTGGCAGAGTGCTCAGGAAATAGCAAGCAGCATTATGTAAACTGCCCTTGCAAATCTGAAATCTGTAATGAGATGACAAATGGCATAAACATAAGAGGATTTATTTGCTATTTAACAATAGCTTCATTGTGTCAACCTGAACAAACAGGAAATATAGTCATTTCTGACACCTTTATCCACTAGCAGGGCAAACATGGGGACGGAGCAACAGGTTTTTCTGATATTCCACAAATCACTAAACTAGGCAAATGTTCATTCCACGGTTACTCTTGTCCAAACCTGTACATTTTTTAACAGTCACGATTTAATATAAACCAGGAATTTATACTTCAAGCTAGCTTGAAACTGGCCACAGTTTCTGGGAAGAGTATTTGTGGTAGTTGGGGAAAGGAGCTGATTACCTC
>NW_011888790.1:13004853-13018863 GCF_000151845.1 Pteropus vampyrus | reverse complement strand
AAAATCTGGCCTAAAGGGAAAAGTTAAAAGTTTAATAAGTTTAGAAATTTGGGACCCAAGGAGATAGGAGGAAAATCTTGCACTAGAGAGAAAAAACATAGAAAGCTCGTTCTCTCACTCTCGCTCTCTCTCTCTCCGCCCCCCCACCCCATTTCTTACATACTATTCAAAATAAGGACTGCTTTTGTTTGAAGGCTTTTATTTTTCAACTTCTTAATGAATTACCTAATGCTTTAGCTCATAATGTACCCAAAAGAGGGATCGCAACTTAAAATACCTACAGGGGTTAAACAGATAAAGCAAAGGAGTGAAGTCATTTCTGTCAAGTTTAAGAAAATATGCAGTGGTGAGAACTTAGGAATTTGTAGAGTACATGACTCATTGAAGGGTCTCACTATTTACTTACCTCTATCAGTTGTTACATGCAGAAATGAAGGCCGACGGTCGCCAGATGTTACGAATTTTCAACATAAACTGTAAATCAGAATTTTTATGTGCTGTCTCCTGGATTTCTTATTTGTCAACAATTTGAAGACTGGAAATATGTGGAGATTTCTAATCAAGACTACTTAGTAAGTTCATAAATTACTATGGTCCACTCCAAACCTTCAACCATGATTATAAATATATAAAAAGATAAAAGCATTATGACATTAGCTGGGTACAAAATCAAGATAAATATCCCTGTGGACCAGAAATAGATCATAAAGTCAATGCAGTGAGCAAGGCTCAGGCAGATGAGTAGCTAGAACCAGTCACCCTGCCTGAAGATGCAACTGGGTTAGGACTACCATAAACATGTAGGAGACTTAAGAAACATTTCGCTTGCTGCTAGGGACTGTGGTTTATATAAGGCAGTGTTGGACCTGAGAAAGTAAGAGAAAAAAGACAGAGTCTTAAGACAAAAAACTGATCCAAAGAGACCCTACCTCAACCAATATAGCTACACTATCCCCAATATTACCATGATCAGGAGCCCCAAAACAAAACAACTCTAGAGATTTTATGTTTTCTACCAAACCAGTATGATAATACCTTAATCATCTAAACTTTTTCATTAATCTACTCAATTATTTATTTAACAACTATTATTGTGAAGCATGACATGCCAGACAGTATTCTAGGCTCTGGAAAAAAAAAAATGAGTGAACAAAAAATGTCCCTGTATATTAAGGTTACATTCTAGTCATGGAGAGGGGCAGTATGGGGAAAAGAGTACAAATAAATAAGAGAATATATGTCTGGGGAATCGAAGTACTAGAGAAAAACATAAATTAATGTAAGGGGGAAGAAGAGCACCAGAGTGGAAGGAAGGATGTTATTTTATAGACTGTGCCAGAAAGAAATTGATATTTGAGGAAGCCAGGTACATAGATATGTAGGGGACAACTCTCCCAGGCAGATAATATGGGAAATACAAATGCTTTAAGGCAAGAGCACAAATGATATTTCCAAGGAACAGCAAGAGACTAGTTTGACAGTAGAGTGAACAAGAAAAGTGGTAAAAGCGAAAGTCAGAATTGTAGCAGAAGGCTAGATAATATAGATCCTTCTATGTCATTTTAAGGTCTTTGGGTTTTACTCCCAAAGGGATGAGAGGCCACTGGGGGATTTTGAGGAGATGAAAGACATGATGAGACTTATATATTAAAAAGATCATCATGTCAACCTTGTTGAGAAGACTGGAGTGAAATGCAAAGAGCATGAAAAGAGGCAAGGAAACAAATTACAAACCTGCATAGTAATCCAGGCCAGATATGATGATGGCCTGAACCAAGGTAGAAGCAGTGGAGGTGATCAGAAGTAGTTAAAATCTGAATACATGTTGAAAACAGAGATAAGAGATTGCTGTTAAACAAATGGGATGTGTGAAAGAAAGAGAAAAGTCAAAAATGACTCCAGACATTTTGGCCTCCATAGCTAAAGGAATGATATTGCCGTTTACTGAGAATGGGAAGTATGTAGACAGGTCAGGTTTGAGGTTGGAAGCTGGGTGAGAATCAGAGCTGGAGGTGTGGATGTTAAGTTTGTGGTATATAGAAGATGTCCAAGTGGAAATTTTAAGCAAGAATCTCAAGCGAGAGGTCTAGGCTATGGATAAAAATTTAGGAGTCACCACCAGAGGAATCATGAAATTTAAATCCCTAAGACTAGATGAGATCAGCAAAGAAAAGCATGTAGATTTATTAGTCAGTCCAAATAACACATTCTAATCATACAGTCTAGAGGAGAGTTTAACAAAAGGTCTACTTAAATGGTGTGGCAGAGTTTAGGGTAAAGAATATGGGATATCTCAACAGCTGGAAGCTTCAAGGGGGAAGAAGGAGAAGTTACTAGGAACCCAGACAAAGTGGCTGAATGGAAATCACCTTATGACAAGAGCTGTACCCGTTAGTTAAGGGAGGCTAACGGAATAAATACTCCCTAACACCCACTCTCTTCCCAACCTCCAACTAGAAGTCAAGAGTAAGGAAAACTGTCACCTCTTAGGGCACAAATCAAAAAAGAGAGGGAAGAAAGCAACGTGGAGAGGCAGATGCAAGAGCTTCAGCACAATAGATAAAAGAAGAAAAGAGACCCAAGAAAGGAGCATGGGGAATTCCAATTTTAGAGGTCAAATAGGTGGTATGTGTGTGTTGAAAAGACTACTTTTTCTTTATTCAATCGACTTGACACCTTTGTAAAAAATCAATTGATCTTAAATGAAAAGGTTTATTTCTAGATTATATTTTATTCCATTGATCTATATATCTATCCTTATGCCTGTACTACCTCGATTAGCAGCAAGCAAAATGTTTCCTAAGTCTCCTACATGTTTATGGTAGTCCTAACCCAGATCTTAAATGGAAAGGTTTATTTCTAGATTATATTTTATTCCATTGATCTATATATCTATCCTTATGCCTGTACTACACTGCCTCGATTAGCAGCAAGCAAAATGTTTCCTAAGTCTCCTACATGTTTATGGTAGTCCTAACCCAGTTGCATCTTCAGGCAGGGTGACTGGTTCTAGCTACAAATAGCTTTGTAGTCAATTTTGAAATCAGGAAGTGTGTGTCCTCCAACTTTGTTCTTTTTGAAGATTACTTTGACTAGTCTGGGACTATTGCATTTACTTACAAAATTTAGGATTCGTTTGTCGATTTTTTTTTTTTTTTTTAAGCAACTGGAATTTTGATAGGGATTGTATTGAATCTGTGGATCAGTTTAGGGAGTATTTCCATCGGAATAATAAGTCTTCTAATTCATGAGCAAGATACATCTTTCCATTTCTTTTAGATCTTCCTTAGTTTCTTTCAAAAATGTTTTATACTTTTCAGTGTATAAGTATTGCACTTTTTTTTTTTGCTAAATTTATTCCTAAATATTTTATTCTTTTTGATGCTATTATAAGTGAAATTATTTTTTTAAATTTTCTTTTCAATTGTTCATTGCTGGTATATAGAAAATACAATTGATTTTTGTGTGTTGATCTTGTAACTTGCAACCTTGCTGAATTTGCTTATTAACTCTAATTGTTGTTTGTGCATGTGTGTGCATGAATCCTTCAGGATTTCTGCATACAATGTTGTGTCATCTGCAAATATAGTTTTACCTTTCTTTCCAAGCTGGATGTCTTTTATTTCTTTTTCTTGCTTAATTGTTCTAGCTAAAACCTGTAATACAATATTGAATTGAAGTAAACCATACATTTTTTAATCAAATATGACTCATCTCAGGAACTTAAAGGCTATTTAATATAATAACATAAAGTAATATACTGAATGAGAAGTTTCCAAAGATCATCTCAATATATTTATGTAAAGAACATTTATATCATGACTGCTTCATGCCAGATAGTTTTAAGCACTTTATATGTATTAACTCATTGGATCTTTAAAGCAATGCTAAGATTAGGTGCTGTCATCCTTAATATTACACATGAGGAAATCAAGCCAGAGTTAATTTGTCCAATATAACACAGCAGTAAGTGACAGACATGGAATTTAACCCCAGGCAGATTTGTTCAGAGTCCTAGCTCTTAATCATTCGGAATGCTGACTCACATATATAGTCATTCAGCAAGTAGCTTAATGATGAAATTTGAGAAGCATTCTTATAAATGTCAGGAAAAAGGCAAGGATGCCAGCATCACTACTTCTACTGAACATTTTAGTGTAGGTTCAGTAAATGGAAGCCAATAAAATTTTTTGGCATAATAATTGGAAAGAAAGAGACTTACCTCATTATTTGTGGAAAATATGGTTGTCTACACAGAAATTTGAAAGGCCTCTATATTCAGCCATGACAATTTAAAAAGAGCCGATTTATGGATAAAAGAGCTACATACAAAAATTAATAGCATATTCTTAAGCACTAGTAATAATTCATTAGATAACACAACAAGAGAATTCCATTCAAAACAAATACTATAAGATATCTAGGAGTAGATCTAACAAAAGATAAAAGAGTAGGGGAAATGAAATGTTTGAGGAAAGAAAATAGACTAGAGTCACTATAGTATGAGGTTTCTACAGGGGGAGCTCAGAAAAGGGAAGTTGGTCAAATTAAAGAGGCTTGAATATACATTCCACATAAAGTTTTTGAGGAAGTGGCAAAATTAAAGTAATAATTAGGGAAATTTAATCTGACACCAGCTAAATGGAATCTATTGGTCTAAGCAGCCCTGAAAATGTGGTGCTGATATTTAGTCATGACCACCTTCTCATGTGGAGATTTTTCACAACCAGACTGTTCTCAGTGAAGAGCAATGTACTGCCACTGGCCCAAATAAAAGAAAAAGCAGTATTTTAGCTCTGACTAGGTTTTTGTATACAGTAAAACTAAAAAGCAGAAAACACTGCTGCAGTGCTGGATGTTAGACAAACTCTGTTTGGCCCTCATATTTTTAATATGAGGTCAAATGACAGAATCTTAAGTCATTCAGTGGCCTGGTTGATCACCAGGTCTTCTATCTAATGACTAATTTTGGCATCTAGAAAAAAGACTAAAAATATAACTGTGATCATCAGCAGAATTCATTTATTTAAAAAAAACAAAACTGGGACTTCGGGCTGGTTTCATAAAATTGTAAAGAAACCATGGTAATACAAGGCAATAGCTCTAAGGATAAACCACAAATTAAGAAGATTTTAACATCAAATTCTGGTCTTAGTTTGGCATTTTACAAAGGAAATTAAGTCCCCAACTGACCCTTTTTGGTTGAACATAAATGAATATTTTCAAGACCTTATTTTTTCTGACTTCTTTATAACATTTTCATTCACCACGTCTTTATTGGGCACCTCCTATATTTCAGGCACTGTGCTACGCCCAGAGAACTGAGCTGAAACAAAGCAGAAGCAGCATCTGCCGGCTTATGCTCACATTGTCTCACACTCTTCCTGGGCATTCAGGACACCACTCTCAGAGTTATCCTCTGCCTCCCTCATCACTCTGTTTCCTTTGCTGGCTCTTTTGTTTTTGCTCTTTCTCTTATTGGTTGCCCTCAATCCTCAGCCCTCTTCTCTCCCGATATTCTTCCAAAGCAATCTCAATATACTTTCATTTCTCCGATTCATTTATTAAACACAATCATATATATGGATTACTGTATAATATATGAATTACTGTGCACATATGGATTATATATAAATAGATTAAAATATATGAATTAATATGTGTGCATATTACTACACGACAAGTTCTGTTCTAAGCATTTTGTAAATATTAATTCATGTATTCCTCATAACAACCACTTGAGGTAGACACTATTCTTTTACCCATTTTCCAGATGAAGATACCAAGGCACAGACTGGTTAAGAAAGTGGCAAAACTAGAATTTGAACCAAAGTGACCATACCCTAAGCCACTATGCTGTGCACACTCTCAGCATTCACCTGGGCCCCTCTCCTTGCCCTCCTCCCAAAAAAATCCAGGAGACCTAGGAAGCAAAGATAACCAATGCAAATACGAGGCTCATGCTGCTCACTGTGTTGTGAGTAATGACCCAGGAATTTCATGTCTTCTGCCAACATCCATGAAACTGTGGCAGGCTAATTTGTTAGCTTGTAAGTGAGGTAAAATCTCAGATTCCTCACAGTCCTAGACATACAATGAGTGATGAGAAAATCTAAGTGACCATGTGAGGCAATCCCGGGGAATAGATTAAAATGATTAGAATAAAGATGGTCTAAAAAGCCTCCATCTACACATAAAAGGCAACCACTGAAAGTCTTTGACGTGAGTAAAACATGACAAAAGTGTTACTTTAATAAAATTAATCTGACAGTGGTATGCAAACTGCTAATGAAGAGCTGAAATTAGACCCAAATATCAATAGCCACAGCAGTTACATTTATTGAGTACTTATCATGAAGAAGGCATTGTGATACAAATTCTATTTAATCCCTGTTACAACTGAATAGGGTCATTATACTAAATATTAACACATAATACTTGCTATGTGAACAGCTTTAAATACATGGACTCACTAAAAGTACATAACAACTTTACATAGTAGATACTATTAATACAACCATTTTACAAATAAGGAAAAAAAGGCATCTAAAGATTAGGTAACTTGCCCAAGGTCCCGCCATAGATTATGTTCTTATTCATTATCCTATACTACCCTTAGGTAGGGCATATACAATCATTATACTCATTTTACAACTACTTAAAAAAGTGCAGCAAAATTAAGTTTCCTGCCCAAAGTCATAAAGCCAGTACAGGGTAAAACCAGAAGCAATCTGCTAAATTTAAAAAGAGGGAGGCTACATAGTCAATTATATAAATTCGATTTGTAGACTTTGGTTCTTTTCAACTAATCCTTTTGTGGTTCAAATTGAAAGGATTCCTTTGGAGATTGTTATGGAGAGGGGCCTAACTTAGACTTAAAGGAGAACTGCAGTCATTGTACTGGTGACCAAAATAAGTAAATGAGGCAAGTAACTTCTTGCAGAACAGCATCACCTAATTTAGGACTCTGACTGAGAGTGACAGGAACACAATTCAAAATTCAATGTCAGCAACAACTGGAACCAGGGCCTCACTCTCTCTCTTTCTCTCTCTCTCTCTCTTTGGTGTCTCTGCTTCTGACAATTGACTTCACTTTCACAGTCGGATTTTCTTTGTGAAGCTAGAACCATGTCTATTATCATCTTCTGGCTCACATCTGACTAGCTTCACCACCAAAAACAGGAAAAAAAAAAAAAAAACTTTCCCCAATTTCAGTTCAAAAAATACACAGGAAAGGTCTTCGTTTAATCTGACTTGAGTCATCCCCTCACTTTGTGAGCAATAGGGTACTATGCTAAAATAAACCCAGTCACTTATTCATCCCTGGAAGTGGGCAGGGTTGGGAAGTGGGTAAAGAGCAAGTCAGAAAACTGATTGATAGTCCCTTTTACTACTATGTCATTGTAGTTGAAGAGCTATTTCCCAAAAGAAGTAGGCAGAGAGCAGAGACAGTGAGTGGTCTCAGGCAACCAGGAGCAATTGATCTTCACAATATCTGAACAGGGACTCTTTCTATTTGTCTTTGGCATCTCTTACATTTGAAGCGCATTTTGGAATTCAGTACATAATTCAATTAAGCACAAGGCTGGGTTTCATTGCTTTATTCATAGATACCTTGACTTCCCTAATGAAACAATAATCTCCTTGGGGAAGGGGACTGAATTCATATTGGGTATTTTCATACACTTAGTAAATTCCTGTTGAAATTATGTCCAGCCAACCTTTGTTACTATGCTCTAAATGTGGAAACCTGTCTTTGGTTTACGGTAGCAACAGTTTTAGGGATACTGTCGTTGTTTAAAATTCAAAATTCTTCCTCTTTGATTGACAACTGGCACAAAGCTTTTGTTCCCAAGGAGCTGATCCCCACATCATTTTGTCTTTATAGCACTAACAGCTCACTGTCACTAATAGCTCAATGTAGTTGAATTAAATGCCCATTGATTTCTGACTCTGTCATGGTACTTGACATGTTCCAAGATTTTTAATGTTTATGTTACAGTCTTATCACAGCCAGTTTTTAAACTTAAAATAACATCTACTATTCTTTAAGCATTTGATTTGGTGTTTTGTATACCTTAGCTAATTAAACAAAAAGTTAGCATTTATACACAAACACACACACACACAATACAGTTAAGATAATTGAAGAAAGTGTAGTCTAGAGTGATTAAAGATGTATCCAAGCTAGTGGCCTTTGTTTCTTGTGTAGCCAGAGTTCCCAACCAGGTCTGTCTGACTTTGGATTTCTAACGCTCCCTTAAAGCACTATTTGGCTAGAAAATTAAATTCTAATTGCATCTCTAATTACTGCACAGTTAATGTTTCCTTTGTAAGACCTTATCGTACATTTAGGCCAAGCAGAAACATTCACCTCCTAACATAGTGACACTTTCCCCTCCACACGCCCAACATGGAATTTCCAAACATTCATAATCATCTTCACTTTAAGCTACTTATTTAGAGAAGTCCTCATTTTGAACACTTTGGGCTATCAAGAACAAGAACAAATTTCTGCTCTCATGGTACAGAGATGATTTTCTAAAATTATCTTCAGGAATAAAATCATAATAAAGATTTTGGATGGCGCAGGGAAAAAGCCTTTTGTATTTATTTTGTTGGTTTTCTTGTACTAAAGAGATTTCCCTCACATATTCTAAAAACTTCATTTGGGGAAGAAATCAAACCAAAGCCAATCTCATCCAGAAAATAAAAGGAAAGAAGGAAAGAAGAAAGGAAAGAAGGAAGGAGAGAAAGAAAGAAGGAAGGAAGGAGGGAGGGAGGGAGTAAAGAAAGAAAAGAAAAAGACATATGAACGATATTCGACTGACGGCCTTAAGCACTTCACTTATGTGTCAACACCTCTCTTTCTGGTAGCAATGTTGGTTCAGTCACCAAGAAAGGCAAAAGAAGAAAATCTCAACTATGTGAGCCCAGCCTGGATGACTGAAGAGAATCGTAAAGCAGTGTCAGTGAACATGATAACTTTGGGTAAGGAGCTGTTGTGGTTTATCACAAACTAGGTTTTTATTTCACTGCAATGACAGAATCAGTAAGGCAAAAAAACATTGTTAATAAAAGAGAAGGTGTTTCTTCTTTCTTAATTATAGAATAAATTGGGTAAACAATGTCTGAATCCAAGATTATATCACAGAAAGAAACGATTCCCTAAATTTTCCTCTGGGACTACAGAGACTCAAGGAATTTCTTTTCTGAAAGAAGCTGGAATGTATTAGCTGATGTCACTGACATAACTTGATACTCCTGAGGGAGAGAAGATAGAAACAAAAGACAAGGAAATCAATTTAAGTTGGCATTCTCTTGAAAAAATATTCTTCCTAATAAATTGGAGATAATTCACAGTCTAGCTATAATGGAAGGAAAGCCCTGTGAGAGCTTAAAGAAATGTACAAACAGTAATATACTGTCATAATGTTCATATTGAATCCCTACGTACTTTTGTTTATCTGAATATGCAAGTTCACAGAATAATATGTTGTCTGTATGCTGTGTTCAAACATATATACTCTAATAACTTTAATAACAACTTTATGTTTTTTGGAAGGAGAGAACTTATTTGTTTTATGTATGATTTTGGGTTTGGGATGTATGTGTGTAAGCCATTCTTTAAAAGAATGATTCATGTATCCACACAACAAAACATTAGGAAATACAATGAAAGAAATCATTATAATAGCATTTATAATAGCAACAATAGAAGATAAAATTCTAAAGAATAAACATAACAAAAAATTGCAAACTTTATATGAAGAAACTTTTTTAATGCTGAGAAAAGGCATCAAAGAAGACTTGGACAGTTGGAAAGACGTATCATGGTCTTAGATAAGAGCACACAGCAGTATAATGAGAATACCAATTTTCTCTACTTTAACGTAAAAATTAACATACTCATTAAAATAACTGTAGGTTTTCTTAACTGGGCAAGCCAATTCCAAAGTTTAAATACAAAATAAACATGAAAGAACAGTTAGAACAACTCAGAAAAACAAAAATATAAAGTAGAGAAGATATCCTTAGTAGATATTGAAAGCATATTATAAAATTACAATAATTAAAATAATCTGTAACTGCACATGACTAGACATAGAGATCAATGAAACACTATGAAAAGAATTAAATCCGAATTAGAGCCCAATACCTACCAAAATTTAGTGTCTAATAAAAGTGGCATTATAAATTGTAAGGAAAAGACAGATTAATAAATGGTGTTGGGAAACTGGGTAGTCACTTGGAAAACAAGATTATTCTACTTGTAGCACCTTTACACGAAATAAATTTCAGATGGAAAAAAATTTTTAAACATTTTTACAAATAAAATGCAAAAGTTGTAGAAGAAATCATGGTAGGTTTTTTAAAATATACAATCTTGGACTGTGAGACACTTCCTAAGTATGACTCAAAAGCATACTAGAACAAATAAATACAACTATAAGAAAGTAAATTTTTCTGCATAGCAAGAACTATTATAAGCAAAATGAAAAAACAAATGACAGACTTGGAAAATATACTTTCAACAAGTATCAAAAAGGGCTATATTAAGGGCTCACATAAATCAAATAGCAAAGCCCAATAGAAAAAAATAAGGGAGTACAAATAGACAGTTTCACAGAAAAGGAAATAAAAATGAGAGAAATGCAAATAAACTTCACATTGAAATCTCATTTTGCCCATCAGATAGTCGAAGATCCAAAAGATTTACTGCATACTCTGTTGGCAAGGATATTAGGAACAGACACTCTCATGCATGTTGACACGAGTGGGTATTGGTAAACCTCTTTGGAGTATAAGTTAGCAGTGTCTGTCAAAGGTACCAGTATGCATATTCTTCAGCCTAGCAAAGATTATCCTACAGATTTTCTCACACATATGTATGGAATGTGAAGGCATAATTGTACATTGCAGTTTTTTTTTTAATAGCAAACTATTGGGAACAGCTTAATTTCCTGCAATAAGAGCTGGCAAAATCAAAGTCGGTACATCTATTTCACTTTGTTTCCTTCATAAAACTCCAAACAGCAAAGAAAACAGCAAAACATAGACACAGCATATTTAAGGCGATTCAAAATTCTGGTTCCTAGGATAGTTTAGGTTTATGCTTATTGTCCTGGCATTCCATCAAATTAACACTGCTTTTTACTCTCGAAAGTAAAAAAAAAAAAAGTGAGAAGGGAGTAGGGTGAGGTATGGAGCAGAATAGGGGGTTGGATAAAGAGAAAAAGAAAGGCAACTTGATAATTTGGTGGCAAGCTGATACTACTCTATTCTCATCCTCTTGACCCCATATCTAGGCCATAAGTCTCTAGAACCAGACAGTCTGAGTTTAAATCCTGACTCCACTACTTACAACCTAATGACCTTGGCAAATTCCTTAATCTCTTTCTGCTTCAGTTTCTTCATCTATAAAACAGAGATACTAACCCAGCTCATAGGGTTATTGTGAGGATTAGATAAGCTAATGTATGTACAGCACCTAAAACAGTGTCTAACATCTACATAGTACTAGAAATGCATTACTGTTACATTGAATCATAGTATTTCTGTGTGGCTACCATATCTAGACTTTGACAAACTCAAGACAAAGAGAAAGACTTAACCATTAAAAGAAATCACAGTTAAGATCTACATATAAACTAGAATCATTCACTCAACAATTTTTCATTAAGCACTTATATTTAAGGCTCTGGGCTAATCTCTAGGGAGGAAAAATTATATAAAATACAGTAGGAAACTAAAGTGTACTGGTATATAGCCCACATGTATCCAGTGACACCCTTTGTTTTACTGTAAGATTTATTGATTACATTTTTACCTCAATTAAATCTAGCAAAAAAAAGTCTAATTCCAATAAACTGGTTAAATCTTAAGATTATCTAGCAATCTTAACATAACTTCTAAACACAATAAAAACCTATTTACATAGCCCAATTAGCTAATATTGAACAATAAATAAGTACTTAAATGTATTCTCATGGTCAAGCACTAGACCTTTGGAACCCAGATAAGCTCAGGTTTGAAACTAGTTCTGCCACTTTCCATATGTGACCTTGGGTAAAATACCTAAACTTTCTACCCATTAATTCTTCATGCTTAAAATGAGCAACTCTAGCTACCTATTTCAAATGTAGTAATGAGGATCAAATGTAGGGCATTTATGTAGTGCTTAGTGCTTAACACATAATGAATGCTTAATAAATATTTGCCACCAACATTATTTTTATTTCTCTAAATTTAAATAAACAGCAGTTATTTTTCTATCCCTATTACATCTTCTTCACCTAATTTGTCTCCATCTAACTCCAAGCAAATGAAAGACTGTTTGTTCTTGTTAAAATATGCAATATTTTTTAAGTGTATTTCCAAAAAACAGCGACTTGCTGATATTTCTCATAGCAGAAACATAAACTAAGTCCCCTCCAGGGAGTCACGTAGCCGACTCTTTGTTTAGGTAATTTCTAGATTTCCTATTTAGGCAAGGCCCTGATGTAGAAGACGTAACTTCCTATAATCCTGCTTTGATGACATAGTGTGATACTGGAGCTATGAAGACTTCCTCCTCCCACAGGCACCTTGTGTCTGTAGGATGAGGACCCAGTTAGTGGGAATTCACTTGTAAAAGACAAATACAAATTATTTCTTTCTTCAGCACACATCTGTAGCACCAAAACTTTTCACCTACACACAATCTTCCTTAGAATAAATAAGCCAAAACTTTTGCTAATTTATCTTTGTTTATAGGCATTTGATTTGTCATTTTAGAGTATTAACTAATATTGAAAATAACTTAAAATTATTTGAAGATTTAAAAAGGAAAAAAGTCAAAGAATTACTGATATAATTATTAAAGTGCATCTTAGGAATTTTAATGTCACATGTTCTAATGAGGGAAAAAAGCATATTTAAGGACTAAAAAGATTAACTGAGAACTGAACTCTGAGGCAGGTATTTTTAGGAATCTTTGGTTTCAGTTAGCTTAAGAAACTAAAGTGTTTGTTTCTCATAGTTGCTAAGCAACCTATTGGGTTTGATTTGGTTTCCAGTCATTTTAAATAACAGTGCCATGATTACAATAATAATAAAAACAGTATTATCTTCTCAATTTAATATCAAAATGCTTAAGAACAATTGGCTTTGATGAAGTCATTATTACTTAACAGATTTTTTTTGTTAACTACCATATCCTTATACCAGAATCCTGGAATCACATAACGTGCTCTTAAAATAAAGACTTATGTTCCAATTGTTCACTAGGTAGTATTTCTATATTAGGTTAGAAATTTACATAAAACTCAAGATACTGGACTTTATTCTCTTTTTTCTGAGTTTCTACATAGTCTGATCATCATATTTCTGAATCATTAAATATTCTCTTTTTCCTAAGAAGGCAAGGGAGCAGCATGTACCTTAGAGAGATTTTCATTCGAAATAGTTGTTTTCAAAGAGGAATAAACTTCAGATAGTTAAACAGACACACACACATGCAAAAACCTAATACTCCAACCAAGCTAGAAATATTATGTGCCACTCTTAACGTGTTTTTGTGAGTTTCTAACATAAGTGATATTTTTTTGTTATCAAGTTAATTTACTTTTCAATTGTTTAAAATCAGACACTACAAAGGAGTACAAAATGAAAACTAACATCCGTCTTCCTTACTCCCTCCTCAAGTTCAATCCTACTCCTCAGAAATAATCACGTTAACACTTTCTTGTGACTATGCATGTCTTTAAATTCTGCTTGGAAACTGACATTTTAGATTTTAACACCCAACTCATCTATTGTTAGAGCTTGAATGTACTCTTTGTTACCACACAATCAAATGGTTTTTTCTTTTCTTTCTTTTTATTTTAAGAAAACCTTTCTTTTTTTTTTTTTTCCTGCAAAAACTATATCCCTGGACCAAACCTGTGTCTTCTGGCTCTCTTCTGATAGTACCTCTTTCTCTTGTCCCATTTCTGGACAATATACACATATAGTCCAAGGACTCAGCTA
>NW_011888790.1:12980344-13003388 GCF_000151845.1 Pteropus vampyrus | reverse complement strand
AGAAAGATTGAAAATATATGTAAGAATATGTAAAATTTCAAATACTAATTCACCCTGAGATTAGCAGATTAAGTCCACTTTATTTAATCAAGACATATACTCTATGTTATAGTTAAAAACTAGAACAAAACAAAACCAGAAACATAAGCCTGTCAAATAAAGACTATCGTATTTTCTTTTGTTTGCCTATAATGTTATTTTTGGGGATGCATAAGTACCATTAGAAGAATCTAAACGTTATGTGTGTTATACAAACATAAATGATTCATCATTTTTATTACTATTATATTCCATATAAATGTTTGAGTTCAATTAACATTTTTCCGAGACACTCATAGAATATTGGCAATATAGGAAATTAGTCATCAATTCTTTTCTTACGGCAACCACTCAAGGTGAAAGTTATTTGTCCCTTTTATAGATGAGGAAATAGGAATCTGAGAACTATAAAGAATAACGCTGCTAAAGGACAAATGGCTAACATGTTAAAGAGTCAGGGTTGTAACCCCAGTTATATCAGCATATCAAAGAGCATGCAGAACAAGGAGGCTAAGCTAGGAGAAATGCACCTCAGCCATCCCCAGAGTAAGGAGCAACCATAGCAGGCATTTCGAGAATTCGTGCTACTCTGGAAGCTCCAGGAGGCCAAGGATCCTGTGCTGCAGCACCTGGCACCAGGCCTAGCCCAGATCAGGAGCTCAATAAATCCAGCTGAATGAATGAGCTCCAACCTCTATAAGTTTCAGCAACTGTACAGATCATAACAGTCCTAAGTAGGAAGAGAGTTGAAGAAATATAATTGAAACTACAATTGAAAGGATTAAATCTGAGCAAGTGCTGATGGAAAGACTGATCTACAATCCTCTGTTAGTGTGGAGGGGGGTGGCGATGTTCCCAATAATGCAAAGTAACCATTTGGTCACCAACAAGAATGAAAGATGAATTAGCATGGAACACAGAAGAGAGTCAGTGAATGAGAGAAAACCAGGGGAATAAACTTAGAAATGACTACAGAAAAAAAGTCAACACATTTTCCATAATAACATCTCCATAAGGACTTTGTCAGTATTCCAGTGCGAAGGGTTGGAAATTAGTGCTGTGAATACATAGTACGTCATATAATAATGATAATAATATAATAACAGCTAAATTTTACTAAGGACTTAAGAAAGTGCTTTAAGTAAGTTTATTCATTCAGACTTTGAACCTTGACAACAACCATTAGGTGGCTGCTCTTATTATTCCAATTTTTGCAAGTGAAGAAACAGAAATTCAAAGAAAACACAATTTCCTCAAAATGAAAAAGTAAGTGATAAAGCCACGTTTCTAGCTCAAGTTATATAGGACGTTAGGGTACATTTTCATAACCAACGAGCCACCCTCCTCTTAGTCAATTCAAACTGTAAGTCTGTTCTTCAGTGTGATTTCAGTCATTCCAATCCACTGTACTGTCATTATAAAGTTCTTAGTTTAAAAGAATGAGCTCTTTTTAGGCATTGCTACAGGTCATATCTCAATCCAAGTCAGCTCCACTTAACATTTGTAGACTGATATGGTAGCCAGAATTTCTATTCTTTAACTATTCAGAACTTGCCCCCATTTATGACCATAGGACTTGAGTATAACCAGAGGTAAGAATTCACTACCTTTAAAGAATTTTTACATTTCTCTAGGTCTGTTCTTTGTCCTCTCTTATTACAACTGATACTATACCTCATTTATAAGTCATGCCTGTTTAAACCTTTCAAGGCTCATGGCTTTTAAAAGATGATAGATAGATGAGAGAGAGAGAGAGAGAAACAATCTGCCTAGTTTGGAGACTATCTTCTTAGCTTTTGTAACTGGATTTTTGGCTCAGAGACTTGGGGTAGTAGTTAAGTTTCAATTCTATGCACTCTTATAGATTTGTTATAATCACTAATTTTGTGTGTTTTAGTTGGTTTGGTTTGGTTTCATTTTTTAATACTTCCTGTTCACGTATGACCCATTCTCCCATTTAGGCAGCAGTTTAAGCAGCTTAGAACAAAGAACAACAAAAGTGTCAAAATTTTTAACTTTTAAGTTTCTAGAACCTATGATTTATAACTTCAAAAGTAGCTAAATAAAGAGCTCAAGGCATAAATATATGTTATAAATAATATCTCTGTGAAATCATATTATCCATTAGAAGCAGTGTTTATAGTGCTCATTGAAAATCAGATATGAGAAATATAATGACTCATAGAACAGAAAAAAAGAATGTGGACTCTGGGTCTCTATAGGAGTCCTGTGTCCTTGACATTACCCACAGACCAAACCTAGAATTTGGGGCAGGAAAATTGGGAAGATATAGAATAAGAGAGCCTTGGAGTGTCCTTTCTCAGATGATTCTCAAGAAAACAGCAAGACTCTGAGATTCCTGGGCTCAGTAAAGTTCAAGACTGGTGGAGTAATATTGGTTTCAGGGAAGGTAGAGAGGCAGAGAGAGGCTAAGACAGCTTATGGAGACCCAATGGCCCCCTAGAGGGGTCAACTAGCAATGGAACATTTCTCCTTTCCACTAGACCATGAGCAAAAGACAGTTTAGCACAACCTGCAAGGACTGATGGACAGGACCAGATAGATGATATCCATTGCAGCACATTCTTGGGCTAATTGATCAAAACAATTCAGGCAAATTGTAAAACCTCCACATAACTATAGTACGCTATAAACAATGCTGAAAATTGGCCACAAGCTTGGGAAAAGGGGTCATGAAACCCTGAACTGACTGAGATGGTGTTTCAGCCGTTCCATGTAACTAGTGTTCAAATGGGAATTAATTTCAATCACAGAAAAATTATACGAGTTATGTTTCTTATGTGTGTTTGTGAGCTGATCCTGCTACCCTGCTATAACAGCTTTTTAATTCATGCCTTTATGAATTGTGATTACTTTGGGGCATTATTTCTTTCACTAACTCCTGGATTTAACAAGCATCCACACAGCTTTACCATAATTCCAAGAGACACCAATTAATACTTTTATATAGTCTTAATTCTTTGAGTTTTCCTGATAATTTGGTATCCAAAAATGTCCACCTATCCTGTACCAGCTATAATATTAAGAATATGTCCTAAAGAAAAAAAGAGAAAAATGAGCTTTTATTTAACTGCAAAATATCAAAAATATTAGTGTATTTCTGCCTCATATAGCTATAGCCATTAATTGCATTTTAAAGATATAGGAAGGAAGATATCCTAAGGTTAAGAAAGTTTTCTATGGTTACAAAGGTCAAAACTTTTGATAAAATAAATATTTTTTGTGTTTTTTAAGATATACTTTTGTGGGTGTGGGGTATACGCAGATTGAAGGAGCCTTCTGGAAAAGGTTATCTCAACTTACTACATATAAGGTGGAATCAGAGAGCGAGGCATACCTAGAGCAGGCCTGGAGGGTTATAATGACCTTGTTCGAAGATATGAGGGTAGGATGTATTACCAAAAGCCAGTGGATTGTCTAAAATTGGAATGAAGGCAAAGGTCAAACATACACACCAAATTGACGCTTCTATTCCACACACCAAAGTCTAGGGGTTAGTGGGGTAGTCCTACAGTAAGACGAATTGACACAGCCAGGAGTTGAGAAAGAGATAGTGCCAGTCCGATTGGATCAGGGCCCGCTAAGGCCTCGTTTTAACTGAAATACCTCTTTAAAGGTCCCATTTCCAAATACAATCACATTCGGAAGTATTGGGGGTTAGGGCTTTAACACATGGATTTGGGGGAACACAATTCAGCCTATAACATTTGTCTTCCTAAAATTAAACTAATAGCAATAACAAAAACAAGAAAATTCTCTTAAGACACAGATTTTTCTAAAGTTGATAAAGTGTTTTAGGAAGCTATCCAGAATCTATCAGGTTAATGGTGTCCTATAGAATACACAGAAACATTATATCACAGATTTGAACTACAAAAGTCTGTGCAGCTGCCTAAGAACTCTTAGAACCACAAAATGCTTTATATCTTGGGAACATCTATATCATTTAAAACCATATTTATTTTGAACATTGTACATTATAGAATCCAGTATGTACTTTATAATATAAACTCTCCTTAGCTTTCTTTGGTCTCTCAACCTGTTTTCCTATTCTTTCATTCATTTTTGTCCTGGGCCCAATTTCCAGGAGTGGAGACTACTTTTTCTAAAGCATATGCGTTCTTCCTAGGGACTAATAATGGTTGATTGGTAGAAAATTACTCTTTGATATTCTCTGCTTGCTTATCCATTTATGACTTCTTCAAGGCCAAATTCTTGTCATTGACCTCACTCCAGTGAGGTTCCATGTATCCAGGGAGGTCATGACCAGACCATGGCACCCACATTCACTTTTCTATACTTTAAAACAATGTATTGTGCCACAGGTCACCAGTATAAGCAAACCTTTGTTAGAAGACAGAGTCATTCTGTTAAACCATTCACTGGAGAGTAACATTTCACTTCTTTTTCTTTCCTTCAAAACGTTTTTTCATTTCTTCTGATAAAAAAAGAACAGCTAAATGATTTTTTTTTTTCCAGTTCTTACTGTCTCTCTCTGGTTTCATGCTATTGACTGTAATTCCATCAGAATACATACCGACATTGCACAAACTATCCATATAGTAAATGGATAATAATTTAAAATATAAATAAATAGAAGATTTACCAAGCACATGACTTTCCATGTAGAGAATAGAAATATTACTTTGCAATTCTCTGTAGTCCTACAATTTTATAAACTACTTAATAACTTTAATTTACTTTTCTCGTTGTAAATAATACTTCAGAAAAGTAGGCTATGGGGGTATAATATTAATATATTTGGGCATTGTCAACACTGCTGCAAAGGAATGATACTGTACATATTTAAGGCGAGGATCTAAATATTCTGGAAAGCTGAACCACATAAATATAGAACAGCCTCACACTTTTCACCAGTCACTACATAGTTGGGAAACTATGCATCAGTTAAACAAAGAAATTAAACACATAAGGCCTGCTACATTTAAATATTTAAGTGCCATATTTTAAATAAATCATATTATTGTAAGACAGAGGATTTCCAAGGCAAAAAGTAAAGTCTGGACCTTTCATAGAACACCTTTTTTTTCTTGAGATTTTGAACTTCACACAATAAAGCTTTTCATTTCTGTTCTTTCTCCAAATGTTTCGACTTCTTAGAGGCTACATTGTTTTGTAAGAATAAACTGTAGGTTTTCCAAAGAGCCTCCCTCTCCCACTCAGTTTCCCTGAGGGAGTTAGAGTTTCTGCACACAATTTATTTTCATTTCCCTCACCCCGAAAATGATCAAATAAGGACTGTTTCCCCACCAACATTTCTAGGGCAAGAGGCTCTGACAAGTGCAACCTTTATCACCACAAACATCTCTTCTCTTTTCAGCTCTGGCACATCCAAAGAAAAAGATTATTTAACACACATCAACCATGTTACAATCAAGGCTCCAACAATTACAAAGATGTACAAGGTGAATCTACAGTTTTAAACCATTGAAAAGTGGATACTTTGAGCATCTCTAGAAAGCTCAACACATGCTACAGAATCAGTACAATCGCTTTACAGAATCAGCCCTTTCTTGCCACCGAAATAGACATTTGTTGGCTGCACAATTCTCAGCATCCTGGTTCAAATAAGGATACTGCATATTACATATTCTTTACTATTTTGGAGTTGCCATGGCAGAGAAGGGAAGAGATATTTTTGTTGATGGAAAGTCTCTTAACAGAGCTCCTTATTTTGGCCTTCCTGACTTTCTGACACAGTTTTCAGATCTACTTTAAAATATTTCCTTGACTTTCTTTTTTCTTTTTTAATTATTTAAAGCAATCAACATTCCAGCATCTCAGAAAGAGCAGAAGATACATTATTAAATGTGCAAATACGCAGATGATCGAGATTTGAAGACAGGGAATTCAGATGAAAAGAATGGATAATCTGTTAGAATTTTAATGAGCTCTTTAACTTTCAGGCCAAATTCCTCCTGGTCCTTTCTCAGCTTCTCTTTCCCTTTTTCTTTTCATTAACTTTCATCTTCTAGTTATTCATTGCTGCCTTATCATTTAAAAACAGAGTTAGTGTATCAGATTGGACTAGGTTATGCTGTTGTTTGAAAGAGGATCTTAATGGCTTAAGTAACAAATTTTTTTTTTTCACACACTGGTTATACTTTGTGGATCAGTTGGGGGCTTTGCTCTCTGTTATCCTCCCCTTGAGAATTGGGTTTATGGAGTAGCCTCCATCTAGAAGAACGGCCAACAAACTATGGCCTGCAGACCAAATCTGACCTGCTGCCTAATTTCGAAAGGCCCGGGAGCTAAGAATGATTTTAACATTTTAAGAGTTAAAATAAATTTTTTAAAAACAATGTTTTTAATGAAAATATATAAAAGTTATATGAAATTTGCATTTCAGTGTCCATAAATTAAGTGTTATGGGAACATAGCTATGCTTATCCATTTACATATTTTTTATGGTTGCTTTCCCTCTACAACAACAGAGTTGAGTAATTGCAACAGGGACCACACAGCCTGCAAAGCCTGAAATATTTGTTATTTGGTCCTTCACAGAAAAATTTTGTCAACCCTTGAACTAGAGCAAGACTAGTCACCATGGCAGACAATAAAAAAAAGAATAGCAAGTCATGCACTGACTCTTAGGGCTTTCACCAAGAATTGACACACAGACTTCTGCTCACTTTTCATTGTCTAATGCAAATCACTCTGAATGTCAACAAAGAGGTGACAAGTGCAATCCTATCCTGCGCCCAAGAGGAGAAACAAAAATATTTTGATGACCCACACTGATACCTATGACAATTAAGAAAAATAAATTAGAAAATAATTAGTTATGTGGTAAATCAATTCACTATTTTACAAATAATCTACTGGTTGTCATGGGAAAAAAAAAAATAGCAAATTAGCAAGAGCTTCCTGCTATGACCCCTGAAACCAAACAGAAGAAAGAATCTCAGAATTTTGCACCAAAAGTATGGGAAGCTCTTTGGGATAGAAGTCAGTGCCTGTTATAACTGAGAGAGGGAGGTTGAGGCTAAGATAACAACCAAATGCAGAAGACTGAGATACAATAACAGAGAAAGTCTGGCAAAGAGCTTTCTAATGGTGCCCATTTATTTCCATAACACTACTCTAAAATGTCATTGCTCACCTCTCTGCCAGAGTGAAACAGATCAGCCCAGGACCAACAGAATCAAGAAAGCACAGGAGCTCAGCTGGGATTAGGATGAAAGACTGTTAAGTACAGGCAGCCTGGACTCTCTATCCTGAGCATTCTCTTCCCTCATTTCTTTTATTCTTTTTCCTACCCCTCTACCCCAATCTGCCATAATTTATAATTACAGCTGAGAAGACAGCTCCTTAAAAACATCCATGCACAGGGAACAGTCACTGGAATGGAATACCCGATGGGAGCTGGTGAGGGAGAGAGGATCACATGAATGAAAGTGGCCTAGCCCAGAGGTTCTCCACTCTGAAGGTCCTCTCCCCTCCCTAACTTGAAGAATATAATCTAGGCCTTTTAAAATTAAGCAAGAGAAGAGAAATAAATACAAACAACTGCAAATACAACAGAGGTGGAAAAAACATTATAAACAACTATATGCCCATAAATATGAAAACTAGATGAAATTAATTTAATACTAAAATACAAATTAAAAGCTTGACTAAAATAATATTCATTAAGCGAATTGAAATATTAATCAAAGACTTCTTCAAAGACCACCAAAAAAGCCTCCTGTGCTTTTTTGTATGTGTATGTTCCCAAAATTTTATGTAAGAAGTAATCTCTTTCTTATACAAATTATTGCAAAGAATATAAAAACTACGCATTTTATTATTTCTAATCTAAATAAGAAAAGAATATCAAAAAATAATAACTTAAGTACATCCAAAAAATTGCACTCGATAAATTTAACGCATACATGCAGGAAAAAGTAAGATCACTAGAAGTCGAACTTTATTAATTTGATAAAGGCTATCTACAAAATAACTGAATCAAATATTACAATGAATAGTGAAAATTTAGATACCTTCCTTTAGGATCCGGAGCAAAATAAGACAAGGCAAAAAATAGAAATAAGAAAGAAATTAGAATGGATTAAAAAGCAACAACTATATGCTGCCTAGTAAAGCTCTTTTAAACATAAATACACAGACTAGATGAAAGTAATTGGTAAGGGGAAAAAGCATGTTATGTAAATAGCAAGTATAAGAAGGCTACAAGGACATATTAATATTTATCTAAAGAGATTTAAAGACAAAGACCATTACCAGAGATAGAGACATTGCATAAGAATTTAAAGCTCAATCATCAGGAATACTTGACAATATAAATTTACATGCACCTAATCATAGGGTTTCCATAATTATGAAACAAAAGTTGACAAAGTTAAGTAGAAATATAAACAAAGCCATCATTGGAGATTTTAATGCCCTTCTCTCAGTAACTGATAGAAGAAAACAATCTCAGTAAAAACATAGAAGAATTAAAAAATGGTATGAATCTGCTTGACCTAAAGATATTTATACAATACTACATCCAACAAGAGCAGAAAACACATTCTTTTCAAGTGCACATGGAACATTGACCAAAATAGAGCCCGTTTGGCTCTAAAACAAGTCTAAATAGAGTTTAAATAAATTTAAAGAATTGAAATCCTAAATAGTGTGTTCTCTGATGATATTATGACCATAACGAACATAATTTAGAAACCAATAATAATAAAATATCAAAAATACCTCAAATATTTACAAATTAGGTAACACACTTTTAAATAACATATGTTAATAAAGGTATCACAGGGATAATTAGAAAATACAACATTTCAAATGTTGGATTTCCAACTAAATATCAAGGAAAATACAACATATTAAAATTTATGCTTAGAGGAAATTTTACAGCTTTAAATTCTTATATTAGAAAAGAAAAAAAGATATGAAATCACATAGGAAATTAGAAAGACAGAAGCAAAGAAAGCCCAAAGAAAGTAAATGAAGAAATAATAAAGAGAAATCAATGAAATAGAAAACAATAGAGAAAATTCATAAAGCCAAAAGCTGATTCTTTGAAAAGACCAACAAAATTGGTAAACCCATAATTAGACTGATCAGGAAATACAAAGGAAGAACACAAATTACGAATATTAGAAAGTAGAGAGGGCATATCTCCACATACCTTGTAGGCATTAAAAGAACAACAAATATTATGAGCAATGTTATGCCATACATTAAACAAATGAAAAAGACAAACACCTTAAAAAAATACATCTTAGCAAAACTGACACAGATAAAATAACGAATCTGCATAGACCTATTGAAGAAATTAAATTCATTTTCAACAAACATTTCTACAAAGAAAACCCCAGGCCCAAATGGTTTCACTAGTGAATTCTAGCAAATACATACAGTGAAAAAAATTTTACTAATCTCAAGACTTTCAAAATGACCAAGCACAACTAATGTTTTAGGGGAGAAAACAAAGCTATTTAACAAGGATTTCTCAAGAACCTAAAATATAGGTCATTTGGCCAAAACACCTCATACCAGAAGGCCACACAAGACTGGCAGATATGTAGTGAAAGTGGAGAAGATAAATCAAAATTCTACATGTTCTCCTGCTTTGGCACACCCAATTCAGGTTCTCAGAGTAAGCAAGGCCTGTTAATAGGCCCCCTCCCCATCGCCTCTCATCCCCCATTCCTTATCACCATAAATTTGTATCCTGAACCTTCACTTAGTGGGTCCCTAAGAAGCTGCTTTTTGCTGTTTAATTAATTGCCACATCTTTGATGCCATGGTCATGACTGAAGTTTTATTATTTAGCCTCTGACCTGAGAGAACTTGAACACTAACATTCATTGTAAAAGCCTCTTAAAGTCCTACCTCCCTTAGCCTGCATCCGACATCATAATAAATCTTGATTTATTTAAGATTTCTTTGTTTGTGCTTAATCTTATGGAGTCTCTTTTTTCCATGCCAATCCTGGTTTATTAGTTGGCTTCAGGGACACACACACACACACACACACACACACACACACACACACACACCATTCAATTAGGCTACCCAAAGGGGCTGTTAACCTCCAGTGGACTTATTCTCTGTGCACCTGCCAGAAGTTCATTTTCAGGAAGACATATTGCCCAAACCAGAAAGAGTTCCATGTCCACACTCCACACTTTCATTTTCATTCTGTAACCAGAAATGTTACCAGACACCTGTGAATACCTAAAACTTTGAAGCACAACCACATATCTCAGTGCAAGATATAACACCAGCTTTCCTTCCCCATCCCAACTTCCTGTTGAGTCTGGAAAGAGCTCTTGGGTTTACATCTTGTACACCAACACCCACTCGGAAAGTGTACCTTTGGCTCAGCACCTTCTGCAGGCTATCAATGAAAGGATGTTGACCACTGAAATCTCTTATTCTTGCCATTCGCATCTCTTCAAAAGAAATTTTTAAAGGATCTTATTTGCTTTAAAAATGAATGCAAATAATGTTTTAATCTAATGTTACCTGGTTTCTAATAGTTTTGGTGGGAAGAGGTGTCCTTCTGACTTCACAGTTAGCACCTGCTAATGTACTTTCTCATGCACACTGATATCTGGAAAGCAAGCAATATACTCGAGCTCTTTTCTTCACCACAAAGAAATCTTGTTTGGAAGTTTGGACTTCCAAACACATGCATAGCCTCCCCCATGTATGGCAGGGATTGGAGAGGGATGGAGTATGTAGGAACTCTTTGCGCCTTCTACTCAATATTGCTGTGAACACAAAACTGCGCTAAAAAAAATAAAGTCTATTTAAAAAATAGCTATGCCTTTCCAGAGCTCACATAACCCCTTCCAGAACAAGGTCTGGGCACTAGAGGCCCCAGAATTCCCTGCCCCCACTGACCCCGAGTTAATTTCTAGGACCTGCACCAGCCCTTCCTGGGTCTGTCTTCTGAGGATAAGCATGGTAAGGGGCATGCTTGAGTGAGCTCCTGGAGTGTCCATGTACATCAATGTATGACCCATTGTGGTACTTGATGGAAAGAGGAGAAGCTATAGACCATCTCTCTCTTCCAGAGTCACTTTCCATTGTGAAAGTCTTAGAATTTAAAATTTTTCAACCTCGCCTCCCAGGTTATTGTGAATTTTTTTTGTGAAGATAAGACAGAAAATATTTAATAGTTTGTTTTCTTAATGTATGCCTTTCCAATATTTAAACACATGATATGGGGGTCAACATCTGTACTCTTGCTCCTAGTCCCATTGATGTTAGAGATAATCCAGTTCTTTCCCTGTATCCCCACCTCCAAGATAACAAGGAATAGGCTCAGTCACAGGTGGAGAATGAACTTCAGTCTCTCAGCTTCGACTCTAAATTCTTGGGAGAGAGTCTGACTGGCTTAGGGAAGGAGGGCTGCAACCCCTGGTCCAAACAATGGAGTAATTTGGAAATGAGCATTTCCATAGAAATCTGTCTGTTAGGGGAGGGAGACGTCCTTGTGGTAGAATGGGCAGTTCCTGGAGAAATTTGGCTGGATAGATTCCCCACTGAGTATTCAACTTCACAGCTAAAATAAATGCAAGTTTTATTCCTCTTTTTTCAATGGGACAAATTGGTAGAAAATATGGAAAATCAAATTATTCCAATTAGAAAACAAATTATACCATACTTTTTAAGTTTTTTTCACAATTGGCTTTAGCATGAACAATTAATATGAACTATAATGAAGAGGACATTTCTTTTAAAGAGAAATTAAAGTTTTATTAAAATGATATTCAATCCTCAACCTCACATATATTTTTAAAAGGTGATCGGTGTGCTAATACAAGCCTAATCTTTTTTCCTTATTAGAAAATCAAGCTAGAGTGTTTTTAAAACATTCCATTGACTTATTCTTCCCTATCTCCTTTGTTAAAAAAAAAAAAAAGTAAACCTAATAAGGTACACAATGTTTCACTAAAAAACACTTGCCAAGCCTTCTAGCTATAACAGAATGAATACAGTTCATAATTGGGATCTCTAACTGTCCTATTTGAAAAAATACAAAGGACTGGAAACTAGTATTTGCTTTGGATACAAGAAAAGCATGTAGAATAACATTGTTTCAGCAAGATTATCTCCATGTGACCGTATGAAATGTGGAAGGAATGAGAAAGTATACTTTCAATGTTTTCTGAAAGAAAGGAAAAGCTTATGAAAAGAAGAAAAAACACAGGCATACATTGTTTCCATATACGTTTCTTCACCTCAAATAACCTAACGTTACTGTTTACAGTTAAACTGAAAGGTCCATCCATTCTACCCAAGTCTGAAGCTTAACCTCCTCTACCCGTTATGCAGACAAAACTTCTGCTGATTTCATTTGGCTTCCATTGACAACATGCAACCATCCAGAAGTCATCAGCAATTCTAAATAAAGGCATTATTTGCTCCAGAGCAACAGAAGGTCCCTAATCCTATATAGAAAGGGCTTATGGGCAGTAATCCAATTACAATGGGCAATAGAAGTGGGGTCTTCACACATTTTTACTTGAGTATATGACAATGAAATCCCTTCAACATATTTAAATCTAAATGTAAAATTTTCTCCCCTGTAAATTTATATAGTAACAAAAGATGCAAATCTAACATATTGTATATTCTGATGTTTTAAAAATAAAATAGTTATAACAGTCTTTTAAATGTATGAGAAATAATGTAAATAACATGATGATTTGACACCACCATCATTCATTTTAAAATCTTGTAAACAAGTTCTTTAGTAGTTCTTTTTACTCCTTGAATTCTTATTTCCTGTTTACATCCCTCATAAAATTATATAACAATATATTTTGTGTTTTCCATCTCATATCAATCACTTTCAAAATGTTTCTTTGCAATAAAACTATATTGATTGAAATTAAGTGTGTTTTCCCTATAACCACAATGATCTAGATGTTTCATTAAAAGTCTTCTGATTATCATTAGCATTAACCATCAATTGCCAACATCATAGAGTATTATACATTTGCCATATGCTAAGATTAGAAATAGGAGAAAGGTAATAGGCTATTTTTTAGTCATGTGGTAGAAAAATGATTTTGAAAAGAAAGGCAGCAAAGTAGAAGTACAATGACTCTTGACCATGGGGAAATTCTAGATTGATCAATTTTTAAAAAGAATAAACATGAAAGTTTAATATGTATAAATTGACTCTCATAAAGCTATCTGTATCCAAGAACTCACAAAGAAATCTTGTACCCCAGGCATTGCAGGCTTTGGGTGGAAGACCTTGACTAGATGGATTTACCTGAGGCTACATTTACACAGTAAGTACATTCTTTTTACATAAATTGTTAGTGCTAATTATAAACCATTTGAGGTTTTTTAATGATGCTTTTATTGAACACTAAAGAAAATCAACTTGAAAATGTATTATTATTTTTAATTGGACTCACTTGAGAGGCAGTCAGTAGAGATTAATGAGAAAGTAAAACCAGGCTCTTGCCACTTCTACTGTTTGTAGCACTTTTTATCATTGCTACAGTTTGGCCTGCAGAAGTAAATGGTTCTTTCAATCTTTTCTAAATTACTCAGTGCTTAGTCTACTTGAATTACTGGCCCAGGTGGATAGATCTTCTCTTAGAAAAGTTGTATGTCCTTCTATCTGTGCTTGCAATTGACCCAAGCCCGTCTAAATTTATGTCTTGAAAACTTAGCAGAAAGAATTAGAGAAGCAGCAAATACATCAGCAAATACATTCCAACACCTTCAATTATTTTTTACCTTTTCTCTTTGAGCTGTGGTCTCCATGTGCATTTGGTCCACTTTCCAAGTTATTGTAGATGACAGCTTCTCAAATATTTTCATCTGTATAATAATGGTACCCATCTTTCCAAACTGAAATAGCTCTGCTCTTGTACTCACCACCTGGTCGCTCAACCAATGTCCACTTTTAGGTACCAAATTCAGTATTTTTTAAGATATGGGTTAATTTGCTATAATAAAATGCAGAATAACAGAGGTTTAAACAAAATAGTTTGCTTTCATGTAACAATTCAAGTTCAAGCAGAACTTGGCTGATATGGCAGCTTCATGGTATTAGGAACCCAGAGTTCATGTTATCCTATTGCTCTGCCATGTTAAGTAGTCGCCCTCATCAGTCTTAGCATCATAGCCACATCTCAGAAGAAAAGAGATGAATGGGAATATTTGCCTCTTCTTTTTATGGACATGATCCAGAAGTTGCACACATTACTTATGTTCATATCACATGGCTATACCTAGTGACAAAGGAGGCTGAAAATGTAATCAGCTGGTAGGTGATCAAGTGCCCCAGCTAAAAATTCAACCACATGGAAAAAGGGAGGAGACTGGATATGAGGGGAAAACTAGTAGAGGCTGCTACAATGTCTATTGGAAAATCTGAGTACATTACCTATTCAATGTCAAAGGGATCATTTGGACGACTACTCTGAGTTGAATGCAATAGCAATAGCTGCCTGCCATTTGATCAGGTCATATGAGATGCCATGTTCAATGACTGTTCTCTGACTAGACTGGCTGAGAATTATCCCTCAAATAATAATTCAAATTGTATGGGATGGCTTTATAGCACATTAAAATAACTACCGAGAACAAATAGATCAATATTTGCTCAAATGAACCATGATTTACTTAAAAGAACAGTGAAGAAAATACACATTTTCCTCACATAAGCTTTTCTTTTTATTAGAATGTTATACCAGGAAGCAACTTTTCTTTCCCTTTCTCTTTCCTTTTCTCTTTCCCTCCATCTTCTCCTTCCTGGGTTAATGTTTAATAAGCAGATACAAAGTGCCTTTTTACGCCAGGAACTTTCACATATTTGTCATCCTAGTTAAGCCATACAACAGTCATATGAGATATATATTACCCTTAATTTATAAATGAGTAAATTGAGAGTCAGAGAAATTTACTGACTAGCTTAGGATCACATTACTAAGTTACACAACCACATTGTGACAGTGGCTTGCTAGAAACCTTCAAAAAGCCATATGTCTCTGTACCAGCCTAAAACAGGTGATATGCTTATGTAGCTTTTTGTGAGTCAAACACTGCAATCCAATAGATCAGAGAAACTAATCAGTGTCTTTGGTTTGAAAAGCAATTTTAGACCACATGACAGAAACTGCTTGCTGTCACCCAATATAGGTTCATTCCTCTCTTAGTAACAGAACCTCCAATTTAGCTGGGCACAAAGCTGTCCCTTGCATCCAAGTATGATCAGTGTAAGCAAAATTTTTTGTATACCATACAAAAGTGTCTTTAAAGGAAAGAGGCATAGTCTCCTTTTTCTTTTACTACTTTTGCAGGATCAAATGTAAATATGATATTGGAGCCTATTATGGGTTCAATTGTGCCTCCTCCCTCAAAAAAATATGTTGATGTCCTAACCCCCAACACCTGTGAATAAGACCTTATTTGGAAACAATCTTTGGAGATTAAATCAAGTTAAGATAAGATCATTAGGGCAGGCTTTAATCCAATATGACTGATATACTCATAAGAAGAGGAAACTTTGAAAACCTGTCATGTGATGACAAATTGACAGGCACAGAGAGACAACAGTATAGAGCTATCTGGGAGAAGATAGCCATGGGACGGCAGAGGCAAAAATAGAGTAATACATGTACAACCAAAGGAACACCAAAGAATACCAGCAAAGGGAAGAAGCTAGAAGAGGCAAGTATTCTCCCCTACGTCCTTTAGAGTATGTACATATTCTTTAATTTCGGCCTTTAGCCTCCAGAACTGTCAGACAATGATTTTCCTTTGTTGTAAGCCATTCAGTCATGGTACTCTGTTACAGCACTTCTAGGAAGCTAACACAGAGCCTAAGCAATCATCTCAGATCATGAGTCGGCTCACTATGGATGTCAGAACAGCAAGAGAAAAGGGGCTTGGGGCCTAGATAACTTCACAGAGTAGAGTTCTAGACTACCTTTCTGTGGAGTTTTACATGATAGAAAAACAAACTTCAATCTTGAAGCAACTGTTATTTGGAGTTTTTATTATTCATAGATGAACATAATTCTGATATGAGCCATATACCTCTCCTTCTAAGAGGTGCTATACATGGATATGGTGCCTAATACTAGCCTTTTTGAATATTCCAGTTCGCCATCCATTTTCTCAGTGAAAACAGTTTGGAAAGGTGATAAAGCTAATTATAGATTCTAGCTTTACTAAGGAAGGCAGTAAAATTAAGGTGATTCTTTAGAATTATTGGGAACTGGAGGCAAATGACTCCAAATTTGAAATCATAGATTATTTGAATTTTTTAAACAGTAGGTTTAAAAAAAAAAAAAAAGGACTATGGCATCAAATACTTCTAGAACATAATTCCAAATTTACCCCTTAGTGGCGAGCTAAGTGATTTTAAATAAGTTATTTCACATCCCTACTCCTCAGATTTTTCATCTATAAAACAGATGATAAAAGAGACATGTTAATGAGTTGTTAACCTGAAGACAAAGAGAGTAAGTGAGAAGATGATAATTACCTCATAGGATTGTTGAGGGGATTCAATGGGAAATGCACATAAAGTGCTTAACACAATTCCAGACACATATTAAGCTCCTTCCCATCACAAGATTTTTGCACATGTAGTTAGTTCTATTTCCACGGGTATTCTCTTACTGTCATCTCTGAAAATGTACTCTTTGTTTGATTAATTCACATCCATGTATTAATCTCTGCTCAGAGTTCATCTCTTCAAAAAAATCTTGTCTTGGTCTCCCCTATAACTAAGTCATACATAATTTTATGATTTTTAATTATAGCTCTTAGTAAAATTTGATCTAGAATAATTATTTGTATTATGTGATTGATTTATGTCTTCCCTTCTAGACTAGCACTACTGAAAGTATGGTTTACTGGCCAGTGCTAGTTTGCAAACTATTTATTATTCATCTTTCAGGAGATAAATGCAGAAACTAAGATTAAGTGTTTAGAAACATGTATAGCAATTTTATATAGTAATTAGGACTTTTATTTTTTATGTTTGATTTTTTATTTTTTTCTAAAAATTTATTTTTATTATAACCTACAAAAGTATATGTCCACAATTGATTTTTTTAAATATTACTGATCTTCATGGAAAAAAACTAAAAAAAAATGATAATAGTAAAGACTTCACTATCAATAATTACTTTAAATATAAATGGTTAAATGCTCTAATTAAAAGACATAAAATGGCTGAGTGGATAAAAAAAATAAAAACAAGACCCAACTATTTGCTGTCTTTAAGAAACTCATTTTAAATTTAAGTACACACATAAAGTTAAAGGAAAGACATAGGAAAAGATATCCCATGTAAATGGTAATCGAAAGAGAACAGGGGTGGCTATATTATATAAGACAAAATATATATTTAAGTTAAAAAGTCACAAGAGAGAAAGAAAAACGTTACATAATAATAAAAGGATCAATTCACCAGGAAGATATAACAATTAGAAATATGTATGCACCCAATGTCAGAGCACCTAAATATATATAGCAAACACTGACAGAACTGAAGGGAGAAATAAACAGCAGTTAAACAATAGTAGGAGACTTCAATTCGCCCACTTTCAATAATCGACAGGAATAGCCAGACAAAAGATCAATAAATAAATAGAGGGCTTAAATAACACTATAGAAAAACCAAAATGAAAACACAATACACCAAATGTATGAGATGCCACAAAAGTAATACTAAAAGAGAAGTTTGTAGTGACATATGCCTACATTTAAAAAAAAGAAAAGAAGAAAAAACTCAAATAGACAGCCTACCTTTAATCTCAAGGAACTAGAAAAAGAAGAACAAGCTCAGCCCAAAGTTAACAGACGGAAGGAAATGGCAAAGATAAGAGCAGAAATAAATAAAATAGAAAAGAAAAAACAATAGGAAAAAAAACAATGGAACTAAGAGTTGGGTTTTTTGAAAATATAAACAAAATTGACAACTGCTTGGCTAGAGAAATTTCAAATATACGTAGAAATGAAAGAAGAGACACTACAACTGATGCCACAGAAATGGAAAGGATTATGATTACTACTAAGAATAATTACATTAGAACAAATTGGATAACTTAGAAGAAATGAATATATTCCTGGAAAAAAAAAACAAACTACCATGACTAAATTATGAGTAAATAGGAAGTATGAATAAATCTAAAACCCATAAAGAGATTGAATCAATAATCAAAAACCTCCCAACAAAGAAAAGCACAGGACTAGATGACTTCACTGATGAATTCTACCAAACATTTAAAGAAGAAATAATGCCAATTTTTCTCTTCCAAAAAACTGAAGTGAAGGGAACCCTTCCAAACTCATTTTAAGAGGCTAGCATTATCTTCATAACAAAGCCAGACAAAAACACTATAGGATTACTACATGCCAATATCCCTGATGAATATAGATGCAAAAATCCTCAACATAATATTAGCAAACCAAATTCAACAGCATATTAAAAGATCATGCACCATAACCAAGTGGAAGTTATTTCTGGAATATAAGAATGTTTCAACATATGAATATCAATTAATGTGACACACAACAGTGATAGAATAGAGAATAACTGAAAGCTTTTCTTTTAAAATCATGAACAAAGCAAGGATACCCATTCTCACCATTTCTACTTAACATAGTACTAGAAGCCCTAGCCTGAGAAATTAGGCAAGAAATGGAAATAAATGCCTTCAAATTAGAAGGAAGAAGTAAAATTGTTCCTATGTATAGACATCATAAATATATATATGTCCCTAATGACTCCATTAAAGAAAAAGAAGAAACAAATTCAGTTAAGTCACAGGATACAAACTTGACATACAAAAATCAGTTGCATTATATACACTAACAATAAACTATCTGAAAAGAAAATTATGAAATCTATCTCATTTACAATAGCACCAAAAAGAATAAAATAGGAATAAACTTAAGAGGTGAAGACTTACATACTGAAAACTACAAAACATTGAAGAAATAAAACAAGACACAAATAAATGAAAAGACATTCTGTGTTCATTGATTGGAATAATAAATATTGTTAAAATGTCCATGCTGCCCAAAGTGATCTACAGATTCAGTGCAATTTCTATCAATACCCCAATGACTTTTTTTGCCAGAAACAGAAAAAAAATTCTAAAATTTATATGAAACCACAAAAGACCATGAATAGACAAATCAATCTCGAGAAAGAAAAACAAGGCTGTTAGTGGGATCACTTCGTAAATTATATAAATGTCTAACCATTATACTGTAGACCTGAAACTAATATAAAATAATCTTAAATGTAACTCTAATTGAAAACATTTTTTAATAATAATGAGGATGTAAAGTATAGCACAGGGAATGTAGTCAATAATGTATCATAATAACTACATGTGGTATCAGATGGGTACTAGATTTATCAGGGTGATCACTTTGTAATTGTATAAATGTTTAATCACTTTGTTGTACATCTGATACTAATATAATATTGTATGTCCATTGTAATTGAAAAATAAAAAAATATTTTTAAAAAAGAAAAACAAGGCTGGGGCTATCACAATTCATGAATTCAAAATATATTATGATGCTATGGTAATCAAAACAGTGTAGTACAATATCACAGTAACCAAAACATAAAGACAGATATATAGCCAATGCAACAGAGTAGAGACCCCAGAAATAAATCCATGTATATGTGTTAAATTAATCTTCAACAAGGATGCCAAGAATATACAATAAAAAAAAGATAGTCTCTTCAACAAACTGTGGGAAATGCAATTCAAAACCACAATGAGATATCACCACACAAGTCACCATGGCTATCACCAAAAAAAAAAAAAAAAAAGCAAGACATGTTAGAGAAGATGTAGAGAAATTGGAACCCTTGCACGTTATTTGTGGGAATACAAAATGGTTCCACTGCTATAGAAAATAATGTGGAGGTTCTTAAAATAATTAAAAATAGAAATACCATATAATCCAGCAATCTCACTTCTGGGTATTAATTCAAAAGAATTGAAATCAGGATCTCTAAAAGATATGAGCACTTTTATGTTCATTGCAGCACTATTCACAATAGCCAAGATGTGGAAACAACCTAAATTTCCATCAACAGATGAATGGATAAGGAAAATGTGGTATACACACACAATGGAATTCTATCCAGCCTTAAAAAAAAAAAAGGAAATTCTGCAATATGCAACAACACAAATGAACCTCGAGGACATTATACTTAGTGAAATAAGCCAGTCACAGAAAGACAAGTGTAGTCATGCTTCTACATAATGGTTCAGTCAACGACAGAACACATATATGATGGTGGTCCCATAAGATTATAACAAAGCTGAAAAATTCCTTCCACCTAGTGAACTTGTAGCCGTCATAATGCTGGAGTGCATTGCTATACTATTTTTTAAATAAATTTAGTGTAGCCTAAGTGTACCATATTTTTAAAGTCTACAGTAGTGTACAGTAATGTCCTAGGCCTTCACATTTACTCACCTCTTACTTACTGAGTCACGTCACTCAGAGTAATTTCCAGTCCTTCAAGCTCTATTTATAGGAAGCGTCATATACAAGTGTATCATTTTTTTATCTTTTATATCATATTTTAACTGTAGCTTTTCTATTTAGATATGTTTAGATACTCAAATATTTACCATTGTGTTACAATTGCCTATAATATTCAGTACAATAACATGCAATACAGGTTCATAGCCTGAGAGCAATAGGCTATGTACCACACAGCCTAGGTGAGTAGTAGGTTTCTATAAGTACAGTCAATGGTGCTCGCACAACAAACTAGACTAACAACATATTTCTCAGAACATATCCCCATTGTTATGGGACACATGACTGTATTAAATACTTCCAGTTATATGAGGTATCTAAAATAATCAAATTCATAGAATCAAAAAGTAGAATGGTGGTTGCCAGGAGCTGAGGAGAGGGGGAAGTGGGGAATTACTAATCAATGGGCATAAAGTTTCAGTCAAGCAATAAGAATAAATTTTAGAGATCTGCTGAACAACATTGTACCTATAGTCAATGATAATAGATTTTACACTTAAATTGTTTAAGAAAGTAGATCTTAAGTGATCTCACAATGAAATAAAATATAAAATACAACTGCCCTTTCAGAAAAGATAGTTCAAGAAGCACCATTCTGCTCCAGAGGTCAGCAAACTTTTCTGTAAAGAGTGAAATAGTAAACATAAGGGCTTTTCAGGTCATAGAGTCTCTTTTGCAACTACATAACTCTGCCCTTTTAGCATGAAAATAGCCATAGACAATCTCTAAATGAATGAACATGGCTATGTTTCAATAATGCTTTCAAAAACAGATGGTGAGCCAGATTTGATCCACAGGCTGTACTTTGCCAACCCCTGCTATAGGCCATAAACTTCCAGGGAGCAGATGTCTCATTTGTTCTATTCTTCATTGTCTCCCCAGCGCCTAAAATATCCCTCATATAACTACGTACTCAATAAATATGTATTGAAGAGATAAATAGTCTATCTGATACAGGTATAGATCTTGCTTGCATTGATATAAAGGTAATATGTCCAGAGTCATCAATGCCATAGATGACCATGATAGGGTGTTAACTATCTCTAGTTAAATGAAATAAGGACCACAGATGTTCCAGGGATCAACCATAGTCTGGGAAGTAAAGGCAATCACTAGTTCCTTGAAAGAATAAAGGAAGAGGATATTGGCACTTGGTAGGGTTTTAAGGAAGTTATGAAAGTTTGGGATGGAAGCTAAAAGGGGCATGCGATAGATTGCTTAGCTGAGGTTGGAGAGCATGAGTGAGAGGTGTCAATGACCCAGAGGGTAGCAGTTCCCTCTAACAAGACCTGGGGCTTAGTGGCCCAGGCAGATTAGCATAGAAGGGAGATGTTGGATATATCCATGTCATCTTCCTCTAAAAACTGCAGGAGTGTAAGGGAGACCTCAATTCCCATTTCGAGACAACTTGAAACTCACTGGGTAGGTATCATGTGCAAAGCTCATTCTCCCTGCTTGAAAAATTTAAGGACAAGAAGTCGTCATTGAAATTAAATAGTAGCAGAAATGTCCAAAAAATATTAAGGGGGATTTGCTCCCCTTTTAAATCCCTTGATAGACGAATGTGTGGAGATCACAGAACATTGGAATGGTGGTAATACAAGGAAATAGTATCACCATGTTGGAAAGAGTATAAATAACAGCTGAGTTCAGCAGAGAAATCAATTTTTTCCACATGTCCGCTCTCCAAAGGATCTGTTTTATTATGATATAAAAATCAGGTCATATACATTTGTCGTATTAAATTCTTCTATTAAAAAAAAAATTTGATGACTGCTAACATCAGGTTCAAAGCCTCTGACTGATATATAAAATTCTTCATCATTTGGTCCCAACTTACCTTTCTAGTCATTTCGTGCCAACAGCCATTTTCCCAATATGTATTTTAACTAGAGCCACATCAGCCATTCACTGTTTCCCTCACAACTCAATGCATTTGCTCTAGCTATTCTCTGCCCTGCAATGCCTTTCTTTTCCTCTCCATCCAGCAAATTCTTATCCCCCTTTGAGACCAACACTGTGAAGCCTTCATGGTTCACTTACCCAGATACTTTGTCTCTCATTACACTGCTCTGCCATTACATTAAATTCCAATTATTTGTTTGCGTGTTTGCCTTTGTGCTGAGACAGGGAGCTCCTTGAAAGCTAGTTTTAATATTCTGGTGCTTAAACAGAATTGGCAAAAACGCAAATAGCCCATGATGCTGCATTTAAAGCAATTATAGCAGTATTTTGTGCTGCCTTCTTGCTACACTAATTTTCCTAATTTTCCTTTCTGCACTAATCCCTTTCCAGCAGAATCTTCTATTTTGTTCCTCTCAGGTCTAGACACAGGAAAAGACATCACTATGCAAAGTCGATAAGCTTATCTGTAAGAAGGACCAAATAAGTGTTTTGATTTAAAATTATTATATCCAACCCCACAAACACTCTTTAGAGAACTTGTCAT
>NW_011888790.1:12795879-12980174 GCF_000151845.1 Pteropus vampyrus | reverse complement strand
TTTCATAATAAATCTTAAAGAAGTAGACTCATTCTTCCCAAATTTTTCTCACTTAAAACAATTATCAAGGTACAAGTTTTCCTATTGTGAATCAATCTGACCCCTCCAACAAAATAACTGACAAATGATATTAATTTTTAATTGGACATGCTTATTAACAACTATTCCCTGAGCAAGATACTATGTTGGACTTGGGGAAAGATAACAGAAAGTTAGTTTCATAAATCTTGAGAATCCACTAGATCTGATTCAGCTCACAGCAGGGAAATAAAGGAGGAGCTCAGCTCTGAAAACAGACACATCCCTGGGAGTAGGGCAAACATTGGAACCCACTCAGCCACAGATGCTGGGAGAAGGCCCAGTGAGAAGACAATACTTGGTATTTAAAACCTTATAAAAAACAACAGGGGGGAACCTAGGAAAACAGTTCCCCAAGTGGCCTTTATAAGGAAGTAAGAACACTCCTAACCATGACATGCCTGATGACATAGGTCAGTCCTCCCAGAGTTTTCAGAAAGCTAAGAGAGCTGATAAGTGAACTAAGTCAGCAGTACCAGTGATGTCAGACAATTGATACAATCATAATCTAAATCTCTAAGACCAAGCAAGAGTAATGTAAAGCATCAAATTTTCAGATAAATTACATACAGTGACTCAGGCCCCAGGTATCAAGGCAAGTGTCCCACTATTCGAACAGAGGCACAAAGTCAGAAACCAATGTAGGAGCAAAAATAATGCTGCATCACAGAATCTTCACTGTTATTTCTCACCAATATTGGTCCTAATGGTTATGGTGAGGTTGCATATGTTTTGGAGTTCAAGTAAAATTAGCAGTGAGAAAGAAAGTACTGCAAAATCTAACAAAGAGCTGGGAATTGGTCCCTAATCTCATGACTTACACTGCAACAACTGTGAGGAGACAGGGAAGATGGTATCCAAGAGGAAACCTGAGTTACTGTTTTATCAAAGAAAGAGTTGATGAATAGTGAGTCGGAAAAAAAACAAAAGTTGTCCCCTACTGTGAGTTTCAACACAGTGCTGTTGTCTAATAAATCTTAAAAATATATAAATTGGGAAAATAATGGCATGTATTCTGAGAGATTTAAGCTCTAGATACATCCAAAATCATTAATTTTTGTAGCATTCATGTGATTTTAATATATTGGGCAGGATTAACATCTTCACAGTTTGTCGAAAGTTCTAAGTGAACTTTGGACTGATGATTGAGTTTCCTGTGTGAATACAGTAATGAACTTTGCTCTCTTTTAAATTCCCTCTCTCTGGCTTTTGAAAGCTATAAGTATTCCTTCTATACCACAAGGTCATTTCAGCTAATTAGTGACACCAAGAATAAAGAGATAAGGAGATAACAAATGCTAACTTAGATATCAAACTCATGGCCATTGCCCATCTAGACCAGTTGAGAGTGGGTTGATTCTATGACAGCAACCACCAAAGCCTAGGACTATGATCCCAAAATAATTCTCAGCTTCCTTTTACAGTAATTATGGATTTTCACCATTAGCCACTTTTTTTCAAAATTATAGTTTCTTTTCTACCTGTGAGTTGAGACTCATATGTGGGTTATAAAATCATTTCAGTGGGTTGGGACTAGAGTTTTTAATTAAACAGAAAAGAATAAAATAGAACTGAAGAGTACAAAAGATAAGCAAAGAAAAGAAAGGGCATTTTTGTTTTAGTTGTATGTGTGCACACATGTGTCCACACTAGGTCCCATCATAAAATACACTTTTTCTGTGCATTATAGTTTAAAAAATACAGATACAGACATAGATATGTATATAAAGATATATATGTATATATATATATATACATGCACACATATATATATATAAAAATATATATATATATACATACACACATATTATATATATGAAATAGCTGGCAAACTATCTTGAAAATACTATCACAAACCCCATGAAAAGCATTCTCCACCATAATATTCACGGTCATTTACAAAAATAGAATCATAATAAAAATGACTACCTTTGACAAACCCAGGGATAACTAAAAGTTAAAACAGAGAGAATAGGTTACTTAACATTTGGAAGACAAACTTCAAACTTAAGCTTAACTTCAAAAAACAATTTTCTCATGTTTAATACAATCGGATGGTTTAAAAAATATCTAAGCTCTCAAAATACTCGATTCTAATCTTCTAATCTAGTCTTTTCTATTCTATTCTATTCTATTCTATTCTATTCTATTCTATTCTAATTATTCTATTCTATTCTATTCTAATTATCCTATTCTACTCTTTTCTACTCTTCTGCTCTGCCAACCACAAATCTGACTATTGCCATTTACTTTCATCTAATTCTAATGTCAGATACTTTTCGTATGGTATGTTTATGACGTCTTTCTTATTTTAAGAAAGTTTATTTTTCCCACTATAAAATGAATTCCCATTCAACAAAGAAAATGAGAAGAAAAGAAATCACTTTAGGCCTAACATTTAAAGCAAATAGTGAAGATTTTTCTAAGCGGTGTAAATTAGCCAATACTTTCAGAGAGATTTAAACTATAAAATAAAGACATTTAGAGATCACATTATGTAGGATCTCCTGTTTGATTTATTTTATACCTCTGAGTTGTGAAGAATTACACAAATGTACTTCCTGATAAAATGAAGAGCGAATCAGTATAACATCGAGTATTAACCTTTGTGATGGCAGAAATACCCACTAATATTTTGGAGTCGGGGTGAACACTGGAATTCCTTTTAATCAGAGGATCAGCTGCATACTTCTCCTCTGATATCACACCCACTTGTACCGGTCTTCCTTTTTCCCTGCCCAGGCACAGAGTAGAAAGAGATCAGAACAGAATTATTACAGGGAGGTGGTATGACCCTCCACTCCCATTTGCTCAAACTCTAGTTCAAAGATAGAAATGAAATCCAAGCAGGGTGTGGTTACACAGTGACATGTGAGTTTGGCCAGAGCCTGAGCATTGTTATCTCATCTGTTTTACCCACTCCCTGAGCTCTCAAAGTCCTATCTCTGATTCATCCTTTCTCAACCCTCTGAACCTTGAACAGAAAGAGCTAACAATTAGAACTGGATCAGAGTGACAAGTGTCATTAAACCAAGTCCTTACTATGGTCCATAAGGTGCTTCATCATTAGGCCTCTTTCTATCCCTGTGACCTCTTCCTCTTCCTTGCACTGCCCTCCTTGAGGGCCTCAAACACATTCAGCATGCTCCTGCTGCACATGCTCTTCCCTCTGCCTGCAAAGCTTAAGTTTCTGTATGGCCTAATTCAGATCCCTGTTCTATCTCTGGAGCTTAAACTTTCTTGGCCCTATCACTCTGTGTTCCATATAACTTGTCCTATTTTTCTTCACAGCACTGAAGTGTTTAGCCTGATTGCTTCTGCTACAACTATGGGCTTTAGTGTCAGATACACCTGGAATAGAATCCTGTCTCCACACTTGCTCTGACCTTGGGCAAATTATATACTCAAACCATTTAGTCTCCATTTCCTTATTGGTAAGAATGAATTATTGTATAGTTCAAGTGGAATTACATGTCAAGTCTCTGAATTCAATGCCCTGTTACACTAGAATGCAAGTTTCATAAGGACAAGGATTTTGTATGTTTGAATCTGTATTTCAATCCCCAGAACAGTACCAAGAATTGGTTTAATAAATATATTTTGAATGAAGGAAAAGAGAGAAGGAAAGAGAAAGACAGGAAGGGAAAGAAAGAAGGTGAGAGGATGATTATGTACTCAGTCAACGTTAATTTATGATCTCTGTTATTCACTTTTTTCCACCAAAGCAGCTCTGAAATGCTTCTGTGAAGGAATACATGTATGATAAATGAATACACACCTAACTTTTCCCAACTCATGAGTCCCCACCTTCTCTTTTATCATCTGACTTTTTAAAGTTATTCAATCCTTATTTTTTTCATGACATCTGAAACTAGCAAATAAAGTAAAACATGAGAATCAACATACTGAAGGTGGGATAGCAGTGGTCTATGTCAGACAGACAGTAGTTGAGACCCAGAGTCTGGTGAGACTTACCATAGTGAGATGGTCTGTTTCTCTGGTTGCCCATAACTATGAAGCTTCCCAAACAAGAGAATGAATTCTTTGCATGTTCAGTGGTAGAGACTTTAGAAGACCTGGCAAACAAAGCCAAGAATCAGAGGTATGTGTCAACAGAAGTCCTGGCAGAAGTCCAGGCAGGCATGAAGTCAATGTCAGGGAAATCTAACAGTGGTCATCCAGTCAACTGTGAGTTTCATGAGAGCAGAGACTGTCTCTGATTATTCTCTTCCATATTCACAACACCTAGTCAATTCCTGACATGTGCATCCTGAATGATTATTTGTTGAATGAATAAGTTATGCATATATATTTTTTTCAGTTGAAAGTAACCAGCTCCAACACAAATTCTTTTAAACAACAGCAATAACAAAAATAACATAACTAAAGAGTCCAGGTCTAGATTTGACTTTAGAAGTAGTTGAATGCAAGGCCCAAATATTGTCATCAGGATGTAGTCTCCTCATCGTTTCTTTTGGATGACTTCATTCTCAGACCACCAGCACTTCTCAGGACTAAATGCTCCCCTAGTCTCATCCAGCAGAAAATGGGAGAAGCCTTCCACACACACGAATGAGGGAGGGAAGCATTTTGTGCTGTCTCTGCTTGTTTTGAGCCAATCACGGTGTTAGGGGAATGCAAAGTGCTGATTGTCTAAAGCCTCTTAGGTAATAGCATAGAGTCCCCTTCACAGTAACCACCTGTGCTGACAGAGAAGGGGGATACACCAAAGAAAAATCTGGTTAAAGTTATTTCTTGGGAGTGTGAGTGTTGGGCTCCATAAACAACAAACATCCAGATTGAGACAATAGGCTCAGGCATGAGGGTGCCACCCTGAGTCGGAGACCCAAAGATTAGGTTTAGATAAGGCTTCAGTCCCTGGGAGCATTGATGAAAGTAAGGCAGTACTGGAGGACTTAGAGTGCAGATTGGGGTAACCCCAATCTGCAATATGATTAGGAACCATTACTAAAACTAAGGTGAAGGCAAGACCGATGGTGAAATTAAAGTGAGACCAGCCACAAGGCTGATTTGACGTTAAACTCTCAAATGTTTCCTTTCAATAAGAACGTGGACAACTTTGGTGAAGCCAAGAAGGTGGTAGCATTTGGTGATTAATTAGAGGATATTGAAGTAGTTAAGAGTTTAGATGTAGAAAGATCAGAGTGATAAGATTTAGAGTGTCACCATGGGGATCCATTATTATTCTCTTACTTTACTAGGTCTTAAATATCTCCCCCAGGACTAACACTACCTTTAAGTATGTTTCAGACTCTTATATTAAAATGCATGTTGGATATGATCTACACAGATGTGCCACAGGTATCCAACTTTAACTTCCCACTTCATCACCCACCTCTCCTTGCCCCCACCAATACAGTACTTTCCTCCAAACCTGGCTCCTCTCCTATGTTGTCAGTCTCGATAGCACCTTCATCTAAGCCAACATTTATCCATCATCTCTCTGTGTCTCTCTGTCTCTCCTTGTCTCTCACTCTCTTGCTTTCTCTGTCTCCTTGTCCCTATATCTCTATTTTTTCCTCCTATCTAATTAATCATCATCTCTACCTCTTATATATTGTGTGACTCCATCCTCTTCCCCCAACCTCAAAAAACTATGGGCCTGATTCAGGCCCTCATCATTTGTGAAAAGTACTGCAACTGCTCCCTAACTTGATTCCCAACTTTGAGATACATTCCTGAGAACCACGGTCTACATAGTACCTAGAGAGGCACCTGTTCCCATAGCATTCTCTGCCTGCTTCCTACCTATCATTTACAATATCACATTGTAATTATGGGTTTATGTGTCAGTCCCTCTGACTAGATACTGAATTTCTCAAACATGGGAGTTTATCTTTGAATCGTCAGTACCTGACATAGTGTCTATCAAAGTGAACTGAATCATCAAGTGTTTATATACTTAAAGGCAAGACTGGACCAATAGATACTTCCAACTCTCTGCTATTCACAAGACCATATGGAAAATATCAATAGCGGGTTGTCTTGGTACCATGTAGAGAGTTTTCCTTGGCACTTACAGTGCTATGTATCAGAAGTTTTCTGAATTAGTAGACAAAATTCTACTTCATACTTTGCTTAGATGACATGATTTGCTTTCATTAGCAAATTGTGGATGCAATGCCTGTGGTTCTGTAATATACATATTATATCTGTGACAATGAAAGAAAACATTCCAAACTTGGGCTGTCTCCCTCAGTTATAGTTACAGATAGCCTACTTTGCATTGTCATTCTGGAGAAAATCCAGAGTATCTTTGGGCATCAATTTGAAAACTTTACCATAAGTCTAACCACATTTAATAATCAATCAAAAACTCCAAGTAGACACAGGAACATAACATTCATACCATGAGCAGACATTGAATTTTCTTCTGAATTTATGGATTAACAGACTAAGTTATATGTAATCATTTTGGCTCATCTATTTGAAAGATGCTTTGATTATGTAAGATATAAAATTTTTAATCATGTTTCTAGGTTACCACATATGTTTATCTTTGTTTTGATGTGATATGACCTGCTTTAACTATTCAGACAAGAGATATTACATAATATGTTCATAGGTACGTGTTTTGTAGTAAAATTACTTAGATAAATCTATGAAAGGCTCTGATTCTAATAATGAGATTTTTTTCATGTGCCTTTTTGCTCTTCTCTGTAAAATAAAAAAAAGTTTCTTTGAAAATAAAGAAATTTTATCATTTGAAAGGGGCAAAATTACTTACTGATATTTATATGTTTTGAGATCCTGTAACTAATGTCCCTTCATTTCAAAAAAAATAAGTGTCATATTAGAGAATGATTATCTTGTAACTCTAATGAATAACTTAGAAGTAATACTGATGAATTTGCTCAAGACACGGCCTTAGTGCTATGTGATGAAAAGACTACAAGTGATAGATGCTTTATAAAAACAAGTGATCTAAAGTTTAACCAAAAGGTCAAGAGAAAAAAAAAGCTACGAATTAGAGACAATGTTATTTTCAGAGGTAACCAAATAAGTAAAATGTATTGTCAAGTCATTCTAAAGATTTAAATCTTGGTTCTTTGAAAATAATACACAGCTTTGTGTTTACTTTGTAAAAATTTACTTTGTAAGCTATTTAATGATATATACACTTTATATTTTAATTTTAAGAGCTTACTTAAAAAACGTATACCCTCTAACGCAATAGGAACTTAAGATGATGACAATTTGAAACTATCAATACAAAAAATAAAACTCATTATTCTTTATTTTTTTCCTCATGCGTCTCTTTAATTCATAAAACAAGCTTATTCATTCAAACAGGCAAGGACTGCCTGTTTCTGTTGATAATCCATATTGTGTTAGAAGTTAAAGATAAGAATTGTAAAGGCAAGATCTCTGTCACTTTCAAATGCCCTGCTCTATTAAGTTCTGGAAACTCTAATCATTTAATGTTTATACATGCTTTACTAGATACTCATCACTAGGCTGAAGATACTATATTAGAGATTTGTCTATAGAGATATGGACGCTGGCCTTTCAGATTTGCAATTGCACAGTGACTTCTACCAATGCATATACTGGGGTGTGTGTGTGTGTGTGTGTGTGTGTGTGTGTGTGTGTGTGTGTGTAATGAGGAGGGGAATTGAGAGAGAGAGTGAGGCTGGCCTTTTTTTTCTGCAGTGAGTCAGTGATGTTGGGTGAGTAAAATTAACATTCCTATCTCACTCATTCAGTGGAAAAAAGTTCACGTGCCAACGGGTGTGTATATGTTGATACTGATGAAGCTTTTGCCAAAAATATACAAATTGTATTAGTTTTCTTAATAAATATTCAACAAATATTTAATAGTTGTGAGTCTTTTCCTTATTTTTTTATAATGACATGTGATTATCTACATCTGGCATTCAGGGTTTTATGTGGCAGAGAAAGATGGATCAGAATACCACAATTTAGTTTAAAATGAAAGGTCACAAACTGGTAAATCATAGGGCAAATCTATCTAGTGGATATATTTTGTTTGACAAACACAATGTTTTTTTAAAATTACTTAATCCCCAGCATTAAATGATTGGCAGATTTTATTTTAAAAATCTACAAATCTACATTTGGAGTTTCTCTTGACAATCAAAAGATCTGGAAATACCGTATTGTCATTACTACATAGACTGAGCCAAGTATTGCTACTCTCTTTAGACTGGGTGTGACTCTTCAGTTCAATAATTGTCTCTGAGCTACACACAGACTGCTTTGTCATTCATATTACCTGCCTGGCTCCTGCAGACATTTGAGGTTGCAATCCGTGGTTACCACAGAGTCTAATTTAATTATCCCATAAATCGGATAATCAAAATTTTATTTTCCCTGTTTCCTTCCTATCCCATAGTGGAGGATATTAATACCTTAGCTAAAGTATTCTGTTTATTAGACTTTGTAAGAGTCTGATGATCCTTAAACAAAACAAAATCTTTTTCGGCAGTTGTTACATTTCTGTAAGTTCAGATTTCCATATAATTATTTATCTCTTTACTAAAAAAGCAGTCTTAATGATAGTTGACAAATAGTATTCTCATATACAAAGAATTGCATTATCTCCGCGAAAGTAGCCTAAGATCAAAGACCCAGCCATAAGCTTGTGGAAGTATCTATATATATGTATGGACATTCTGCCTTTTATTTTTTAAAAGTTATTTAAAAAAAATTTTTTGGGGTGTGTTTCCTTAAAGCATCTAGAAGTACTTTGTATTAATTGATGATGGGAAGATATAAAGAAAAATTTCTTTTTTGCCACTGGCCTTCAGAATTATTATTACGTCCACTATAAACTTTTCGTATTTGTTCAAACATTAGATGCAGGGAAAAACTGAGCTTATGAATATAACACCGCACTACCTATATGGTAACTTTAAACTCAGAAACTTTATAGAGTGGTCTGCTGAAAGACAGATATAGCATTCAAGTTTTATCTTCAGTCACTTTCCTAAGGCTGAGTTAGGAACAACATTTTGCAAGGAAACATTGAGGCATCCTTAGCTATTGGTAGTAAATGCAGTCTGCTATGTTTAAAAGTGAAGCATTTAATTTTTGTCTCCTTATAAGGATGCAAGAGATTAACATCTAAACTTTTCTAATATCTCCAAAATCTATTTAATGTGCATTAAAAAAAGCTACATGTTTATGTGCTGATATAAATATTTAAATTAACTAATTTTACCAAATGAAACATTTTAAAAGTTATATAACATAAAAATTATAATAGCATTAAGTTAAAAAATTACTAACTTTCCTTGAGAAATTATGTTCTTCATAAAGATAAATTTGCCTGAAGAAAAAAACAAAACAAAACAACTTTTTGTGCCAATGAAAGCTTTGGGAAATAATTTGAGAAACTTACTATTTATTATTTACTACCTCCTACAAAAATGGCACTACCACTCATAGCCTTCAGTTATCTGCCCAGGAATAGAAACAAATGTGTAAATATCTACAACCTTCCCGGCGCCCCATTCCACCTGTGCTTGATGCCTGGGATTGTAAGTGGGATGGAGACTGTGGCCAAGAACAAGAATAATTTATCTAGTCTCTGTAGGAAACTCTAACCAGCTGAGTCAACAAGCTAAGGACAGATAATGCTGTATACACAGACAGTACATAATTTAAATTTTCCCTACGAACTAGATCATCTCAGTTCTCCTACCATCTCTTCCATATTTTCTCAAGGATCTTTATTAGTTAGTTTTTCTCAGTATAAAATAGCCTAGGGTCTTCTTTTTGTACCCTCAGAGTCTGAAAACTCACTTTGTCATCAACCACTTCAGGGGCTGTTCTTTTCTACAAATACATGCCAGGTTAGCCTCCTCGTCATTGGTTAATATGGTTCATCCACTCATACCTACAGACCCTAACTTGGGGACACCCAGAAGTTGGAAAAATTATAAGAAAGTGCCCGTTACAGTTTGTTGTCTAAACCTGTTCTCCTTATGTACCACATTCCCACTCTCAGGACAGATTATGCTTAAACACAAAAAGTTTAAACACAAAAAGTTCTTAAACATATTTCCAGATTTAATAAAGAAACATAGGGAATCTCGTGGACTAAATTGGTTCCATACTAAATTTTAGTATGCATAAGAAATCACCTGGAGGCTTTGTTATGAAAACACAGAATCTTGGGCTCTAACTCCAGAGTTTCTGATTCAGTAAGTCTGAGTTTGGGCCCAGAATTTTGCAATTTTAACCAGTTCCCAGATGATGCTGTTGCTGCAAGTCTAGAAATGACACACTGAGAACTACTAGCTTAGAGCATAAAAGTGCATTGTTATAGAACTATGAAGTTGTATATCTACATGTGCAGTAATCATTTTTCTATCATTAATCTAGTTCTTGTACCCACATATACAAGATAGAAATATTATTTAAGATTTAACATGAATGTAGCAAGACTACAAAATAAATTGATGTCTCCAAAGTATACAATAAAATTTAGTTGATTATTATTAAATGGTAATGATATGTGCTAACTGGTAGGAAAAGCAAATGGCATAGTTTGAATAAAGGGGAAACTGGAGGGTGTTTCTGGGAGCGGCAAGGGTGGAGTTGCCAATGGCAAAAATAGGGCAGTTCTGCTCAGAAGCTAGGCTGCCTGGCAGCTCCAAAAACGTGAGCCTGAATTTTCTTCTCTTTAAAACAGGATGTAGCTACTCTGCCATCTCCCCAACTTTCTCCCCTCCAAATCAAGAACCCTTAGCTAAGCTCTCTTCATTCTGCGGAGAAGGAAGGAATCATATGTTTGTTTCTCTGCTATTTCACCTAAGCTTGAATATAATTTAAGAAAGGAGCTTTTCAATGCCATTCATTAAGTCCAAATGTCATAGCAGCGTAACAACATCAACAAGAAATTATCCAGTTAAAAGTCTAAACAACATTTTAAAAATCAATGTTAGGGATTAATTTGCTTTCATTGCAAAGAAGGCAAGTGCACATTCAATAAGAACTTAATGTAGCAAGCAGCAAAGAGGGATTAGTGAAACCGAGCAATCAAAATGGCCATATTTAGACAAGACTAATTTTTTCTTTTATTTAGAGAAAGGTCTCCAATTCTAGGTAGAGTTCAGTGTTTCTCAAATTTGAATTGCTTCCTCATGTTTAAATTGGAGTTGTTCTGTATAACAAAAAAATATATTTCTCTATGTTTTAATAAAATGCCCAGACCAGCAGCAAAAGCATGTTACACTCATTAAGGAGTAGGACTTTCAATAAAAACTGAGGGAAGCACCCTGCTTATGTGCCTTCAAAAGGCAAAGGACCTTCGGGCTTCTCTGCTCAAACCCTTAACTAGCTACATACAGAAATTGCCTTTGGCTATTTGACCCACCTTCTGGTGTCATTAACTTGTTCTTTTTTATTCTTTTTCCTATAAACTTGCAATTGGGTCTAAACTCGATTAAATTTAGTTTAAATATTTTTGGCACAAACACTTCATACTGACACTATAATCCTGTGACCACATACCCAGAACCACATAATATATCTTGTCTGTCAGTGACACAAGGTTTGATAGCTATCTTAAGTATCTTAAGTGATTAGGTGTTTCCATTGGAAAGGTAAGGTTTTTTCCCTTCACAATTAAGTAATCTGTGGTGATACTTGGCCACACTACACAAATATCCTCCTCCCTATCATCTTTTCATCTAATTTGTGGCTTTTATTGATGATTTTTCCTTGAATCAATCATTGCATTAACGATTCCAAAGAGTGATTTTTCTCATTTTATTATTTCTTCCATATTAATGAGATGACTTTCTTTTGTAAAAAAAAAAAAAAAAACTTTCATACATTAAGTGATTACAACAGACAGTTTCTTATTTATTTCCAGAATAAGGTGTTGACATAATGTCACCTCCAAAGTTGGCAAATGAACCTCAATCTCTCTCTCTCTGTCTGTCCCTCTTTCTCTCTCCTCAGAACACATGGATTTTTATTTACTTGTTTAACATTTTATAATCACTTAGTTATTTTGGGGAATGCTTAATTTGTTATAAATTTGATTAATGGAAGACACACTCATGGACTTATTTCATTCAATGTTTTATAATCATTTGGTTATTCTTTTGGGATGGTCAACTTGTTCCAAATTTGGTCAATGGAAGCTGCTTCAAGCTGTCTCTTACATTTGAGGAATTTCTTGTTTTCTGCCACAAGATATTGCAAGCTCAACTTTTACCTAACTGCCTCAGATTTGAAATAAATTATTTCTTTAAGAAAACCTGGATCCTTTCAGAGAAATGAACAATCAAGATCTAGGCACTACAGAGCTGTCATTATTCCATTGTTTCTAGACCTTTTCAGCAAAGAGAGATGGGACATACATGTATACATTTAAAGTACGAGTTCTTATCAATATTTCCCGTTCAAATTTAGCAATACAGGATTTTTTCTTAACTTCTTTGATTTCATATTCATGTGTCTTTTCTTACACAAATATTGTTCCTGAAACATTTATTTTCCCCCCAAATTATACAATGATTAAAAAATTATAATAGTATTACTACTAACAATAAAATCACTAAGTGATGTTTAAGTTTTCTTTGTAGCTCTTTTGTAGCTCTTTAGTCCTTAGATTATATTGCACTAAGGGTGGATAGAGTATTACATTCAAATTTCACTGGAAATAATTTTTTCCTCTGTGTGATTATGTTAGCAATTTCATATTCAGTTAAGATTTATTTGCAACTATTTTAAATTTTAGAGTGTTTTCTTTTAAAATTAATCCTGTGTTTTTTAATATATAAAGTATTTACATGATTCAAAAATTAAATTTAATATAAAAGCATATTTAGGTTTCTAAGTCTCACATTTTTCCTTTCTCCTTCACTTCATTCCCAAATCACCCTATGGATAACATTTATTTTAGTTCTTTGTTTATAGTACCAGTATTTCTTTTTGCAAAAATAAACTAAATATAGGCACCTTGATTTTTTTTCACTTAGATATATATCATGGAGATTTTTCTTATTCTTTTTACAGCTGCATAATAATTAAAATGGAGGTATTCTAGTTTATTAAATTGACTAGTCTCCAGAGTTAATTCCTAGAAGTAGGATTGCTAAGTGAAATGACAAATACAAATGTAATTTATCTGAATAAGATTCCATGTTTTTTTAAAGTTTTCCAGAAAACTCTGATAATCAGTCAGGTTTAATAACCAATAACCTACATAACAATAGCCATAGCATACTGTTTTAACAAAGCAACAAACTTTAATTGAGCCACTACTTTGAGTTGGGCAACATCGGAGAATACATGCATTCACTCAAGAAGCATATATTCTTTGATATACTTGGAATGGGGAAAAGAAGAGCAGGAAGTTGAGGTAGTTTGTGTGAGAGAAACTATATTCTGGTGGTTTTCTGGAAGGGAAGAGAGCAAGAAAAGGAAGCTAAAATAGAGGAAAAGTTTTCATTATATAAAGAGTAGTGAATGTTGGAATAATTAGCAAAGGGAATGGAAGTAGCTGGATTGGGACGTAAAACCAGAATGTCCTGAAGCCCTGTGGGGGAAGCTGAAATTGGATGACATACTATAGTGGTAATGATACCAATAGTCACTTTTCTTCAGGATTGCTCTTTCTTTCACCCAGGAAGAAGTATATCTCCACGTTCTGCCTTTTTTTAGCACTGTGCTCCTACTGTTCCTATAGCATTTGTCAATATTTTATTACAGCCATAAAATTTATCTACCCTTACACACTGTGAATTCTCTGTCTTTGTTTTCCCAGCACCTGGCATAGGGTCTGCCAAATAGTAGGCACACAATCAGTTTGTTCAATTGAACTGAATACCTAAATCAAATGATTAACCCTCCTACAGATCGTAATCTGAAAAACAAGCTAATTAAATGCTTGTATCCATGAGAGTATAAAAATGTGTTTTTTGGGGAACCATCGACTTGACAGGCAAAAATTTATGAGTACAATGTCATTAAAAAAGGATAAACTTTAAAGAGCAAATACCTTGTATTATAGATTGCTTAAACCATGTTTATGAAAAGATAAGATTAAAAACAAAGCTTTGTGAACCAAAGTTGCCATGTTGTTGCTCTTTACTGTATGTAGCTGTACTTCCTCATGAGATAATCATCAAATTATGTCAGACTGTCTGTTTCTTGTGTAATTCTAAGGTTAACTAGGGGAAAGAGTTTCAAAAATAAAAATAGGTTCACAATAAAATTCTAGAGCTGTAATCATTCAAAATATTTGTGTCACTTCTCATGACTCATCTAAAAATATTTAAAGCTCTTTATGGATAGTCAACTCTCTTGAAATTTTCAACTCTTCTGTTGACGTGAGAGAGCAAACCAAGTCTAAGCATCTCAGATGTTTATATGTTTATAAACACAAGAGGTGATAGGGTATAATGAAAAGGATTAATCCAAACCTGCTAATATTAAAAAAGAAAGGTTAGTAAATAATACTTAGGCGGAGTATTCAAGGAGATATTCTGGCAGAAAGAAGGGTAAAGAACATTCTAGGGAGGGAACAATGCCCTATGCAACGAAACCAAACTACTCAAGTAGAAAGGAGGGGTTGATTCTATTTAAAGTCATTGATGAGGCAATATTTGATTGTAGGTGGAATTTCCAAGTGTTTAATATCAGAGGTAGGGGCTATCTCTGGGCTATATCATCTAGGCCATCAGAGCATTAGGCCTGAGACTGGCCCAGAATGTCAGAGGCCTAATCAGCTAGCTCATCTCATTGTCACACTAATTTTTGTTCTATGTTCTATGTGGATTTGAGTGTTAGATGGCCTTTGGCCTAAGTTCATTTAAATTCAATTAGATTAGAAAAATGGTCGATCCCCTTAAACTATAGTTTACTGTAGTTTATTATAGTTTACTATATCATATTCCTCTGCATTGAGGTTAGAAGCCAAAATACTAATTTTGCTTTACTTTTCTGTTGGGTTTTTTTTTTTAATTCTATATTCCTGCTACAGAGACTTGTTGGAGGAGTGTTAAAGTAGGATTGGGGTATTTGTGTTTGGCCAGAACACCCTAAACATAACGAGATATTAACAGATAATGATTTTTTTTTTTTAATTGGGAAGAATTTTCCTAGGCATTAGTTTGGGCTGTGTAATGTTACTGAAATTCTCTCTTTACAGTTTGTTTCCTCCATCAAACTATTACTTTCTTAAGGATAAAGACATTTTGAGTCTACTTTATATTCCTAGGGTATAACACAGAGCCAAGAACATAGTAAGCACTCAAATGTTTGTTGAGAGAAACTATTTGTCTAGTGCCAGTTGTATAATTAGAATTTCTTTCATTCTTGCAGAATTAGGAACAAAGCTGCGGTGACCTGCTGCTATTTTGAGATGCTGACTATTATGGAAATTTTCCCGACTCGCTTTGTTGGGATAGCCCAACCACAAGAGCTCTAGTCAATGTAAAAAGTGTACCAAGCATATTTAGTAAAATCTTGGGGCAGTGAGTGTAAGGCTATGCGAAGAATACCAAATTGGAAGTTTTCTAATCTTCTGTCTACTGCTGATCCACTATGGGAAAGCCACTTCATTTCTCAGAGGCCTTAATTTCCTCCTCTGTCTATTAAGGGCTTTGTATTAAATTATCTCTAAATTCCCTACCAGGATTGGCATTAAATTCACATTAAATCCATCTCTGTATTCCTAACACAATGCTAGACTTATAATACGAGCTTAATATTTATTAGTTTAATTAGATTGAAGTTGCCCCAGGGTCCCTAATACATTGCTTTATAGTGTTTTAGTTTAAACCTAACATTGTTTTCAATGTTACATTTAAAATTAAATTCTAAATGGTCAGAGAAAAGATTATTTTTCCCCCATTTTTTCTTTATCCAGCTTACATAAAAAAACACTCACACAGTGAGAAAATCACAGTAAGTCAAGCTATACTTTCTAAAATCTGGGTTGAAAAATCTTGCCTTTAATTGTGAGTAAAGAATTCTCTATGAGAATGAGATTTCAGGGGGATAATGTTTTAAATTATTTGTGCAGGTGCCTCAAGAAGTTTCAATAGCACACAACAACTTTCTAGCAATCTAGAAGTGAAAAAGCACTAGTTTTACTTATAATAAAATGTATTCCCTCAGAGAACTTATTTTAGTTTACTTGTAGATATTAAATTAATTTAAAAGTAATATAATTACTTTTATTAAAAATTCTATAATTAATACTTTTTACTAATTCAAGCTTCTTTCTAACAATCAATAAAATTAGTATGGTTTTATATATTTATATTATTACACAAAAGTTATATAAAACTCTATATAAATATGGAATTAATTTTAATGGTGATTAAAATGGTGATATATGGTTAATATGTTGAGACTGAACACTCAGCTCTCAACAACATTAATGAGTACCTGTTGGATGTGGAGCATCATTATAACTATGAGAGAGAAGGACTAATATTTTTTGACTGCTTACCAACAGGCACCTTCCATTATCTCATTAGACTCTCTCATCAACTGTAAAATTATTAATCATCTCCATTTTTAAAATAATGCTTCAAGAAGCTGTTACTTGCCCTAGAGAAAGCAGTAGGATTCCATCCCAAGTTGTCAAGTAGCAAAGCTTATCCATGCTCCTAAACACCATGCTATATTAACTTTATGGTATTAGCTGCCTCATATACTTTTAAGACTTTATAAATTTGTTTGACTACGAGTTCATAAAACAGCTTTTTTTAAAATTCAACTAACTAGAAAGTCACTTAATTAAGGGTAAAAGGTCAATATCTGCTCAAGATCCTTGAGTTACCACAAAAAGATTTAATTCAAATTTACCACTTCCATTAATATGTGATAACCAATGGCAGTTATAAAGAATCACCCTATCATTGGTAGGGAACATAGTTAATGCTTAACATCGTGGCTAATGCCAACCACATGTACAACTGTGGTTTGGTATTTCCGCTTGGCAGATGTTGATATCAAGACTTTAATGGTTATCAGCGTACTAAGTTTATCCAAAACTTTAGACCACAAAGATTCTCAAAAATTTCCTTACTGAACAAACATTTTAAAATACTTGTCAGTGGAGCTATTTTGAAGTACCTCAAAAATATGCTTTTATAATATACCTCTATCTAGCTCAAAGATTAACCATTTCAAATTTGCTGAACAAAATTTTTGTTCCTATAAGCAGTCACATAATCTGATTATCAGTCAGTAAGCAATTAATGATCCCATGCTTGAAGCTCAAACTTCTATTATGCAATTCCATTTCAAAGAATTTTTCTTTAAGAAAGATGAGTCAAAGATGTTCAACTACACATTTTTTGTAATAAAAAAATTGTAAAATGCCCAAAAAATCACCAAAAGAAGATTGATTAAATAAAATACATTACATAGAATGACATTTATATCCTGTAGAACTATATTCATTGACACAGGAAGATATCCATGATACATAGCTAAACAAAAAAGATGGTTATTAAACTCTGTGTGTGAAGTGATCTCGTTTTTTTTTTTTTGCTAAAAATAAACTTTTTCTAAATTATAAAGAGATATTGCTTCACACCTCTTAGAATGGCTATTATCAGAAAGATAAAAAAGAACAAGTGTTGGAGAGGATTGGAGAAAAGTGAAATTTTCATACATTCTTGGTGGGAATGTAAATTAGTGCAGCCAGTATGGAAAAAAGTATGTAGGTTCCTCAAAAAATTAAAAATAGAACTACCATATGACCTAGCAATTCCACTGCTGGTATTCATCCAAAGAAAATGGAAACACTAATTCAAAAAGATATATGCACTTCCATGTTTATTGCAGCATGTTTTACGATAGCCAAGATGAAAACAACCTAAGTGTCCATTAGCAGATGAATGAATTTTAAAAAAATGTGGTACATATATACAATGGAATATTATTCAGCCGTAAAAAAAGAAGGGAATCTTCCCATTTGTGACAACGTGGATGGACCTTGAGGACATTATGCTAGGTGAAATAAGTCAGATAGAGAAATAGAAATACCTTATGATTTCACTTATATGTGAAATGCAAAAAAAAAAAAAATTGAAGCTCATAGATAGAGTGAACAGTTTGGTGGTTACCAGAGGCAGGGCGGAGTTGAAGGGTGAGAAAATGTATGAAAGTACAAACTTCCAGTTATAAAAATGAATAAATAAACCATGGGAATGTAATGTACAGCAGGGTGACTATAGCTAATAATACCATATTGCATATTTGAAGGTTGCTAAGAGAGTAAATCTTAATAGCTCTCTTTAAATGAAAAAAACCTGTAACTGTGTGGTGACAGATGTTAAGGAGACTTATTCTTATGACTGTTTTGTAATATATAAATAACAAATCATAATGTACAATTGAAACTAATACAATGTTATATGTCAATTATATCTCAATAAATATAATGAATAAATAAATGTGTCTGTGTTCGAAGAAAAAGATCTGTAAAATATGTCATAAACCAAATGTTAGCAGATCTCTGAGTAATGGAATTACAAGTGACATTATATTCTTCTTTATACTTTTTATTTCCTGATAATTTTGAAAAGAGAATAAATTAGCTTTATAATTAGAAAACAAAAAATATTCGAAATAACTCTGATAGGCATTTGGGGGAAGTTTAACTTATGGTCTCAGAGAAATAATTGTACTGTTCATGTATGCAGCACATTTGAAAAGAGTCTGTTATGTTTGATACACCAGTTGCAAACTAGAGTATGTCAGTTAATTATAAGCATTTGTCAAGCATGTACAATGTGAGAAACATGATGCTTCACAATGTAGGAGAATAGAAGAAACTGAGTCTGCTTTAAAGGATCTTCGAATAAGCTGGAGGATGAAAACACACCCACATGATCCATTTTTACTATTAACTAGTAAGGAATGTAAAAACTTACTAATTGATGTTCATGGTCAGAAGGAGGTTTGTCTTTTAGGTACTTGTTGAATCAGTTTCGTGCTTCTGCATAAGGTGAGATTGATGCAGACCTCCAATCCTTTTTTATCATTTAAAATTTCTAATTTTAAAAGCCTTGGTGTCTTGGGATCTGTTGAACTCTACCAAAAGTTAAATTTAAGAATTTATGATTTTCCTTCTGCAAAAATGGCAAAAAGCTAACAGACTTTATTTACTATAATTAACTTTTTATTAAAACCATCTGAAAATGTGATATTCCTCTCCTATTGATATTCTTATTGTGATATTCTTATAAGAAAATATGTACATTTTCTTAATGTCCAGAGCTTACAATTTAAGAGTTACAATTTTTTATATTTTACCAAAATATTCACAAACTATGTTCCTACCGTCTTAAGTATCTAAATACAATTCGATACTTTCTTCACAATTTATTATAATGAATATCAAGTATTACACAAAGATTTGTTCCAGACTATTGAAGAGTTTAAGACGGTTTTTTCTTTCATTGATCGAGTCCACCCTGTAATGTTTTCTCAGTTTTTGTGTCTGCTTTTTGTTACAGATTTCAACCTATATAAACTTTAACTCTTCAGGTGCCACCTGACGCTTGCTGCCAAGAATGTGACTTTAGCAGCAACCCTCCTCTAACTTCTTTTCCTCATTTGCTGCAGGCTAAGAATGAGAACCTGGACAGGAAATGGTAGGAACTCTCTCATACGCAAAGTATATGGGCTCACGGACTTTGAGACTTTACATTAGCTACTCCGAGGCTTTTTTTTTTTTTTTTTTTGTCTTCTAGATACTCAGTGCTGAGGTTTTCATAATCTCCAGATTTCTGAGATGTTTTGTATTTCAGAAAACTTTCATGGGCCTAGGTCTATTAAATTGACTTTAGAATCTTCATAACACTTTAAGTTTGAAGGCAGGCATCCTTCAGAAGAGAAGGGTAATGAAGATACATAAAATAAGTGATGAAAGATGATGCAAAATAGAAAAAAAAAGAGAGATACAAAAGGAAAGAAGGAGGAAAGTGAAGAAAAAAGAAAGTTAAGAAGAGGGAAGGCAGGAAGGAGGGAGGTAAAAGTGAGGGTATTTGGGACAAAGAGAGAGGGAAGGTAAGATGGAAAGAGTTAGAGAGAGGGAAGAAGGAATGCAGAGAGGAGGACAAGAAAAGAGGAGGAGAGAAAATTAAAGCAGTGGGGAAAGGAGGAACTGAGACATGGAGAGAAAAAGAGAGACAGACAGAAGTAGAAAAAGTGATATGGGAGAAAGAAGAAGACAGAGAAATAGTGGCATAGATAAAGAGTAATAGATCAAAGAGAGAAAAGGAGGGAGAGATATACCATCTGACAACTTTCTAATTCCCAAGAACCTAGATATTCCTCTTGAATATTTTTTCTATGAGATTTATCCTTTCAGATACCCTGTTTTTACTTAAGTATTTTAATTACATTTCAGTTCCTTGCGACTAAAAAAAAAATATTCCTCAATGATCACTTATTGTTCTAAAAAATTAAACTCAATGTGAGTCTATGTATTGCAATATCCTTTATCGATTAATATAATTGAACTTAAAATTCCAGCAGATGATATTCCTGGAATATCTAGGTTTGAATATATTTCAGAAAAATAAAATATTAGTGTATTCATTATCTATACAATAAACAACCCCAAAACTTAGCAGCTGAAAACAATAATTAACATTTATTATCTTACAGTGTCTATGGGTCAGGAATTTGGGAGCAGCATAGCTGGATGATTCTGGCTTTAGATCTCTCATTGAGGTTGCATTCAAGACATAAGTCAAAAAACGCTTCACTTAAGCTAAAGGACTCCCTTTCAAAATGGCTCCCTCTCATGGAAAATTTCCTTGCAATGTCAGCATCTCCATAGGACTGTTTGAGTACTCTCACAACATGGCAATTGGCTTCTCCCAGAGCAAGTGATTCCTGAGAGAGCAAGACAGAAACTTTAATGCTTTTATGACCTAGGCTAGGAAGTTCCACTGTCATTTCCTCAATATCCTATTGGTTACACAAGCCAGCCCTTTTCACTGTGGGAGTGAACTACACAGGGGTCTGAACACCAGGAGATGCAAATCACTGGGGCCACCTTGGAGGTATGCTCTCTACCAAACTGAGTTAACTAGTTTGACATCGTTAGCTGAAGTTTAGATGTGAACTTCTAGAAACCTAATGATTAGAATATGAGATCATTTTTGAGAACTTAACTGTTTTATTTCAAAGTTTTAAAAAGGAGAGTACCTAAGCTATATCGAAGGTTATATTAGTAATATTTACTATTTTAACAGGAAAATTATCATCCATATATGAATGTGACTTTATAAATATGGCATAGTTTTTCCTGGCTGTGACATTAACAGTCTTTGAACTTAGATAGTTCCTCTCTTTCTCTCTCTCTCTTTCTCAATGAGGTTTAATTTACCTACAGTAAATTTCATTCTTTTTCATGTTTTTAATTTTTGCCAAATGTATACCATTGTGTAATCATCACCATAATCAAGATATTGAACAACTTCAAAATATATCCTACTCTCTTTTTCTGTTTTCTTTCTTTTCTCTCTTTACCCAGGCAAGAAGAAACATTTATCTTCAGAATTAAGTCAGTAACATACCAGAAATCTTTAAAATAGAAAAAATAACCCTGTTTTAGCGTTCTTCTCTAGAAAAGAGGTAAACAGGGTTGAACTGTGATAGAGAGCTGAAGATAATGGAAGCCAGAGAGAATGCCACAGTAAAAACACCAGAATGGCTCTAAAGTACAGGACCAATGCTATTGGGGCAGATTTTCAAGCTTTCGTTTTATGTCTGAACTAATCTGTGCTATATCAATATTTCTTGTACCTGAGGATGTAGAACATTGCAGTGATTTTTATGAAAACAAGCAGAGGAATAGCATTCTTACCCACTCCAAGTTTTGTTATTAACAATCACTAAAAGAAGAATGAAAATTAGCTACCTTAGTAGGTAGAAATATTTTAACTGATTGCTTACTTGGATGTAATTTAGAATAAACATATTACTCATAATTTCAATGTATTTATGTGTCACATATCTATTCACATCTGATATGAGTTATATTTTAACTCATATCCCTCTTAGTACATTTTTCATATCTTCTTCTATAACCGTAAGTGTGAATGAAGCATATACAGATTTCTTTATTCTTAGCTACTCAGATAGCTATGTATAGGCATTAAAAAGGCATGCAAAGAATGTTATAGATATAGAATTTCATCTATAAAAATAAAAAAATAAAATGAGATCAAATTTACAAGGATGAATCTGAGATATGACTAAAATGAAATTAATTTAAGAAATAAATATCAAAGAAATTACATATAGTATACATATAGTGTGTGTATGTATGTGCGTGTACATGTGTATCAAGAGTAAGAAGGATTATAAGTCAAAGGTAAAGATATGTACAATGGATGTAATAATATTAGAGATTTAAATCAAAGTCATATAGTTTGGGAAAACTAGAAGTATCTAAAGCCCAATAGATAAAAGAAGAAAATACTAAGTCACTCTAATGGTAACTGAAAGGAAAATGAAGGGGTTAAACAATGGAAAAAGAGATTAGTATAATCTGTAGAATACTTTTAAAAAATAGAAAACCGACGGAGTTGGAAAAATGTTCAAGCTATGAAATCCAATGTCTATCATATACCTGTCAAAGTAACCAGCTTATAGAAACTATAAATGGCACCTACTCTTTCTGACTCTCTCTCTGCATTATCCTGTCTTAGCCCCTAGTTCTTAAACAAACAGGCAAACAATAAACCAATGAACTTAGCATGGCTCATTTTTCAACAACCTTAGTTTTTGCTAGTGATCATCGAGTTCTTCTCAAGTTCCCATTTATTTTATGGTTAATTGTCTTTCCTAGAGTTTTGCTCAGGAATGATGTATGATTGATTGATGTATAGTTACTAGAGATACATGAAAATATATCTGGTGAACTGATCACTCTGAGAAGAAAATTTATTCAATTAACGCAAGAGAATTTATCTATTAGTAAGTAGTGTGGTAAATGAGGATTTTTAGCAAAATTAGATCCTATTATTCATCATCCATTCAGAAATTATCTTACATGCATCCAGTTTTTACACCCCACATATAATCAATCAATCATTAAGCTTTATTGATTTTTGGCCCTTCCTCTCCATCTGTACTATCATTGCCTTAGCTGAGACTGTCTCCAACTGTCACTTCAGTACTATAACGGTCTTTCTTACTCTGATCTACCCAGTGGTTTAGGAGAGTAAATTACTGTCTGGGACAATTTGATGAGTTTGTTCTTCCTCCCTACCCACAGCTCACTGTTGCTCTAGAATTTACAGATTCATTTCTTTATGGCACCCTTTTCCTATGTCCCAGAATCTAACCTCCATATTTCTTCCCAACTGATATTTCTGACCCAAATATCTGATGAATCTGTTTCTCTGCTAACAGCTCTTCAATGGCTCCCCATTGTCTGAAACAAAAGTACTAATTTCCAGTTGCCACAAGGGCCCTGTAAGTGGCATAAGTGACAGGTGAATAAAGCAGATCAGATGGGAACTACTGCAGAGTGGTTACTGCAAAAGTCTGTTAAATTTGAGAAAATGTGGCCAGAACTTCCAATTTTTCAGGAGCAGCTAGAATTCAGATTTGTATGTGAAATTTCTCAATTTTTAAATGTTGAAGACCAATTAAATTTTTAAAAAAAAACACAGCATGAGCCAAACAAACCAATTCTGTAGCCTGTGGGCAATCAGTCAACTTCGACCTGATTGATAGGATAAAATCTAAACTCCTTAGCATGGCCTAAAAGGCTCTTTATGATCCATTTCCTACCTATTTTTCCAACTCTATCTCTTGCCAGTTCTTCCTGCAAAAAAAATGTGTTTCATCAATTGTGAATTAGCTTCACTACCAGAAGTGTAGTTGCATTTGCTTTTGTGTTTGTGCCTCTGTTCCTATGATAGATTGTCCTCTCTTACTCACACTGCATCACTCCCAAACAGCTCATCCAATTTCTCTTTGATTAATTACTTCAAGTTTCATCTCCTCCCAGAAGCCATCTATCCCCACCCTTCCCCTCCTTTGTCATTTAGGACAGATGTCTTTACAGTGGGTTCCCAAAACATTAAGTAAATCCCTGTCATTACTTGAAGTAAAGACTCTGAGAGAAGCAAATATATGTGGGGAGCTAAGTTTCCTTTTGAGTTTTTTAGGCTTGGATATTTCTTGTTGGTAGGCAATTGTATAAATAGGTTTGGAACTTAAATGTAGTATCTGGCCTTGACAGGGGATCTGAGAAAAACTTTGTAAAGGAAAAAGATGAGAGGGTTATAAATGAAATCTTGTGAAATAAGATGTAGGCAGAGACAAAGGAATGTCTGAGAGGAGTCTTAAAAATAGTTAGAAACAAACAAAAAAAAGTAGTTAGAAAATTCAGAGGAAAGTGTTATCATGGAAGATGGAGTTTTCAAGAAGGAAGAAGTATTCATCATATCAAATACTGCAAAATATCCATTAAATTTAGCAATAACATGTGGTCATTCTGATAAGACTAGTTTTTAAGGAACGGTGTTTGTGAAACCAAACTAGAGTGAATTAAGAAATAAGTAGAAAACAAGGAAGTGGAAACCATAAATAAAGATTATCCAATTATTCTTTGTGGATTGAAGAATAAACACTAGAATTGTATAAAAGTTAAGAGAGGATGTTTTTGGAAGAGCTTATTGGTTTATTTTTAGTATTTCTCAAAAGGGGAGGTATTGGCATTTTCAGAAGGGTACTTCATTGTGTGGAGAATTCCCTCACATTGCAAGTTAGTTAGCATTCTTGCCACCTCTCTCCCTACTAAATCACAGTAGTGTTCCCAGTCATTTTGACAACCAAAAATACTACAATCCACATTTCAAATACCTCTGGGTATAAAAAACCACAAACCACAATTGGATCTTTTTCTCGCTCAATATTTTAATATGAAAAATTTCAAACAGAAAAGTCAAAAGAATAGTTTAATAAATACTTGAATACCCGGTAGCTTGATTAGGAAATTGTTAACATCTTGCCATTTTGCTTTATTTACTTATGCGTGTGTGTTTGTATTTATTTTTTATTTTGCTGAACCATTTGAAACAAAGTTTCAAAATCATGACACTTTTAAATACATCTCCCTAAATTAAAGACAGATTCCAAATCACAGTATCTAAAAACCAATCCATACACAATTTTTCCCCATAATCAATTATAACTTTTTTCCCAAACCAGAAACTAATCTAAATTTACATGTTTAATTTGGTTATGTTTTTCAATCTCTTTTAATCTAAAACATTCTCACTTGCATATTTTTTACAACTTTAATTTTTTTTTTTTTAAGAAACCAGGCCAATCGTCCTTTAGACTATCCTTTGTGTCTTTCTGATTAAATCCTTATGGTATCATTTAATATCTTCTTCTAGCCCTCTTATTTCTTATAAAATGATATTTGGCCTAAAAGGCCTAGTTAGACTCAGCCTATTCATATTTGGCAAAAATATATCATAGATCATGCAAGAGCACATAATGGAGCTAGTCTATTATTCATAGTGCTATATTTGATCATGGAGAAAATGTTGGAAAGCTGAAAGAATACTTTATGATTTTTCTCAATGATAAGGGTAAAAGGGTCAACAAACTTTATCTGTAAAAAGCTAGATGACAAATAATTTAGATATTGCATATACATATAATCTTTCTTATATTCATCTTTACTTAAAACCTTCTAAAGATATAGAAACCATTCTTAGCTCACTGGGAACCAGAGTTGCAGTTGTTTATCTGAAGGTTTTGTTGGGGCTCAAGGATCAGTTTCTAAGAAGGCTTTTTACTTAGCTGGAGCCCTCAGTTCCTCCCTATTAGGTCTCTCCATAAGTTACCTAAATATCTTCACATATGGCAGCCCAAGTTCCACAGGATGAGTGAGTCTAGAGAGTGACAGAACAACTAAGACTGAAGCCACAATGTCTTTGATCACCTAATCTTAGAAGTGACAGATCATGTTTGCTTTCAGTCACACACAATACAGGGACAATATGAGAGGACTGCAAGGGGTATGAATATTATGAGTTTAGAATCATCGGGGGCACTCTTGGAACTGGTTACCACAGTTGTTATAACAATTACTATCTGGGTGTGGTGGCATCAACAATGTCACCTTATCAGAATTTTTGTATAGTGTGATCTTGACTATATTTGTTATCCTCTGCCTTATATTTGTCCCTGCTTATCTTGGGAGTTCATTCTTCAGCCTTCTCACCAATTCTGGAACCGTTCAACATTCTTTCCATAAATATCTTTTCTGATAATGGAAATGTGGTAGGCAGAATTGTAAGATGGCACCCCAAATTTTTGTCCCTGGTGTACATAACATGCACAATCCCCTCATCTCATGTGTGGGGAAGAACTGTGAATATAGTGAATTGCACTCCTGTGGTTAGATTATGTTACATGGAAAAATATGAAGGAATTGAGAGGATGTAATTAATGTCTCAAACCAGTTAATTTTGAGTTAATCTAAAGCAGATCATCCTGCCAGTGGGAATGTAAAGTGGTACACATGCTATGGAGAACAGTATGATTCCTCAAAAAATTGAAAATAGAATTTCCATCTAATCCAATAATTCCACTTCTGAGTATATGCCTAAAGAATTTAAAGCAAGGGCACAGTAAGATATTTGTACACCCATTTTTATAGCAGTATTTTTCCCCGTAGCCAAAGGGTGGGAACATCCTAGCATCCATTGACAGATGGAAAGATAAAATGTGGTATATAGATATGTAAATATATATAATGGATTATTATTCAGTCTTAAAAAGAAAAAAAATTGAGACACATGCTACAATATAGATAAACTTGAGGACATTATGCCAAGTAAAATAAGTCAGTTACAAAATACTGTATGATTCCTCTCCTCTAAGGTACTTAGAATAGTCAAATTCACAGAGACAGAAAGTAGAATGATGGTTTCTGGAAGTGGACTGGGAGGTGGGAGGATGGAGTTATTGTTTAATGGGTACAGAGTTTCAGTTTTTCAAGACAAAGAAAGTTCTGTGGATGAATGGTAGTGATGGTTACATCAATATGAATTTACTTAATGCCATAAACTATACACTTAAAGTGGTTTAAATGGTAAGTTTTATGTTACATATATTTTAACACAAATTTTCTTTAAATTTTAAAAATGTAAAAAAATTTTTTTTTCTTTATGAGGAGATTATCCTAAATGGGACTAAGTTAATAGGGAAAGCTCTTAAAAGAGGGATTGGGCCCTTTCTGGAGGGAGATTCTCTTACTGGCCTGGACACCATGTTGTGAGCAGCTATGGAGGAGGCTACAGGGCAAGGATCTGATAGTAATCTCTAGCTGATAGCCATCAAGAAAATGGGGACCTCAGTACTACAACTACAGGGAATTGAATGTTGCCAACAACCAGTGAGCTTAGAAAAGGACGCCAAGCCTCAATTGAGGATGCCCCTGGCAACATCTCGAATTCGGCCTCAAAAAACCATGAGCTAAAATGTGCCAAATCCTAACCCACAGAAACTGATTAAAAAAAAAATTTTTTTAAGCCACTAAATATAAGTTGTTGCACAACAATAGAAAACTAATACAAATAGGCAGATTCTCTTATTTGTAATCAAGAACCCTGGCAGGTCCATGTATCTACTTTTGGCTAGGGAAACTTGATGGATGAGACTCTATACCATGACATAAATAATCTCCTTCCCTTCCAGGAAAACCTATGCATTACTATTAATCGAAGAGGGAAGGTATGCCAGCCAGGCGAAATTCAAAAAATAAAAAATAATAATAAAAGATGTACGTATGTGTGTATATGTGTATTTAACTTAAAGAAGTTAACTCGTTACCTACATATTATTTTATATCTAATTTTCCCCATTTTTTAGTATTAATTTTTAACTGCAAGTCTTCACTGTCCTAACAGTGGTATTCCAACTCTTCATTTCTTTGTTATCTTTAAGTTATGAGCGCAAGGTAGTTTCTCTGTAAGTTCCAAGGAACTGTGAGGTTATTTAGTCTAGCAAAATTGTTTGATAGAAGCATAATTGGGGACAACCCAGTAGGACATGCCTAATGCTCCAAGAAGCAATTGGAATGGACAAATGAGCAGAGGAAGAAAGTAGCAGGACACACAGTCCTCATCATTCCCTTAGCTTCTCTCTACAACCTCAGCTGTCATTCAAACTTGTTTTCCAAATAGAAAAAAAAGCATTGCCCATTCTAATCTAAATATATGAAGGTTTAGGTGGCTTGTCATCACTGCACTGATGACTTTTCAGTCTTTGAGAATTTTCTGTTAAATTAAATTGGTCATATTTTAAGCCTCATTAGCTAAGATCTTAATTCTTAGTTTATGCCAATGATTGATTGATTAAATCTGCTAATAGCAAGAATGAGTCACAGGATAAATGCTTGAGGAGGAGAGAAATGTTTCAAAGATAAATTAAGCTTTCTTCACTTTCTGTCTATGGCTATCTGAGCTACTCTGAATAATTCTATGTGACCCTTTAAAATCCTTCAATCAGCCCCATCATTTTTATGATAAATATGTCCCTGTGTTTATAAAACCTTCCATGATGAGGTTATTCTCTATTTCTCCAGCTTTGCATCCTGTTGATTTTCTTGATGTTTTGTGCTCTGATACTGTTTAACTATCCCTCTTTCTGTGTTTATACATACAAAATTCCCACTCCTATGCCTCCCTGCCCCCTATCCCTGTGCCCCCTCACACATACACACTCATGTTTACACTCAGCCAATTCCTATTCTTCCTTGAGGATGAGTTCACGTATCATTACCTTCTCAAAGATTTCCTTGACAGGTGAAGCCTATGTGCCCCTCTTCTCTGCTCCTCCCCTAAAGTACACTCTTTGTGCTTCGACAGTATACACAGCTTTATCTATATCCCTTCTCTTACTCTGTGAGATAATATATACATGCAGTGCTTGTAAAAGGAATGGGCACTTAGTAAATTTCATATAAGTATTAACTCTTATCAATGTATTAAAATGATCTATTTCAGTATGTTTCCTCCACTAAAGTGTAAACTCTTTAACCTAAAGGACAACATATTACTCATTTTCTTTAACTTAGTTCTTAAATTATAGTAGGTGATTGAGGAATGTTCATTGAAATGTAAAATAGTAAGGAACTATTATTTATTGAGCCTGTGTCAGGCAGGATTTCTAAAGCAGTTCCTCAGAGATGCCCCTGCTTTAATCCCTGGAAACTGTATATGTGATATCACTCCTATTATCAGCCTTTGTTGTAGGGTCCATTGACCTTAAAATAAGATTATCTAATCTCAGCAATTCTCAAAAATAGACAACTCTCTCAGGTCAGAAACAGAAGGGGAAGTCAGAGAGGGGAAGCAAAGCATGAGGATTTGACACTTGGCTGGCTCTAAAGGTGGAGGGGGCTATGTGAATGAAACAAGGAGAGGCCTCTAGGTGCTGAGAGTGACTTGCAGTTCACTACCAACAAGAAAATGGGGACCTTGGTCCTGCAATTGCAACTTGAATGAGCTCCCAGGAGCCGCCAGATAAGAGCCCAGCCCAGCTGACACCTTGCTTTTGACCTTGTGATACCTTGAGCATAGAACCAGCTGAGCCCAACTGGACTTTTGAGCTAAGAACTGTGAGATAATAAAAGGGTATTGTTATGCTACATGTGTGGTAATTTTTTACAATACCAATAGAAAATGAACTACATGTCAACTATATGCAAGGCTCTTTACATATGTATTCGGACTGAATCTCACTTAAAAATTCATCTTTCCTAATTTTTTATAAAGAACTTAATTTTAACTTTAACACTTTACTAGTAGGGAACTCTACGACAGTCATTCTTGGAGGTCTTTTACCTCTGCTAGGGTTGTATGTTAAGTTTCTGAGATCATACTACACAGTGCTACTGTGGTCATCAGTCATGTTTGCATACTAGCTAATGCTGGAACATTTATCCTAGCCTGCACGATCTCTTCAGGTGTCTTCCTGACATTCAAGTCCTGACTAGGGGCAGATTTATTGTGAAACTTCAGGACATCTTGAATGGGTCCCTTCCAAGGCCCTATACTTGAATATTTTAATTTGTAATTTTATATTTTCTTAAAATATAAAATTTAAAATAAAATTTTAAATTTTCTTTAAAAGGAATCCCCAAACTGTATAAATATCAGGCACTACAAAATCTAGACATCCCCTAAGCTCAGAACTTTATTGATTTAATTAAAGTAATTACTTCTTCTCTATACCACATGCCCCTAACTGCTAATAACTTCAGGCATTGTCTTTTTTCTCTCTCATCCCAACTTTTTTCACTATAAACTGATTTATTCATTTAAAATGTGTTCATTTTCTGTCCCTCCCTACATGTAAGCTTGAGGAGGCTTACTTCATTTGTTTTAGTCATTCTTATATCTCCAGAACCAAGAATAACGAGTGACAAATAGTAGCTGTCAAGCAATATCTACTGACTGATCAAACTCATGTCTACCAAACTGCTACATTCCAGGTGTTTTAGTCCATTTGGACTGCTGTAAGAAAAATACCATAAACTGGATAGCTTATAAACAACAAACACTTACTTCTCACAGTTCTGGAGGGTGGGAAGGCTTTTAAGATCAACGCGCCGGCCAATTCAATGTCTTGGTTCACAGATGGTAGTCTTCGCTGTGTCCTCACATGGAGGAAGGAGCCAGGGAACTTTCTGAAGCCTCTTTTAGAAGGACACTAATATAACCTGCCCACTTCGCAAAGGCCCTACCTCCTAATACCATCACCTTGGGGATTAGGATTTCAACATATGAGTTTGGTGGGAACACAAACATTCAAACCATAGCACTGGCCAAGTTTGTGGCACAGCTGTGTTTAGCAAGTGGGAGTCCCTAGTGGGAGTCTTAGGCCTAGGTTCCAGCTTCTCCCATGTAGCATTCAGTCATTCACTCCAAGATCCTGTCACATTCTCAGGACACTTCCAGGGATCATGGGGTGAATCCCCACTGCTCCAGAGACCCAACAACTTCTTTCTCACCCTTTTAGCCTAGGCATCACTTTTTAGTCTCAGTGAAATCCTTCTTTCCCATGGCAGTACCCAAGAATGGCTTTGAAGAACCCCTCTGCTTGGTTCCTCCTTCTCCATCCTAAATAATAGTAACATTACATAAATTAATATTTTTTAAGCTGAGAATAAAAGCAAATGTAGAAAATGTTCCTATTTGTATTGACTTCTAATACTCTGCAAATGTAGTTTCAATAAATTGCCAGCTACCTAGTATACTACAAGCAGATTACTAGCCTAAATTCATTAAATAGAAATTTGGCCATTTCAAGCTAGGAAGGAAAGTGTTTTGAAAGCAACTTCTGCTTTCTTCTCTGCCACAAACATCCCCTGAGGCAAGGAAGCAGAGTTGCGATTCAGTCTGAGGAAAGGAAAACAGGCAAATACAAGAAAACAACAAATTCTCAATTTTATTTTCTTTCTCACATTCATTAATCTTAAAACCACATGAAGCTGTTATTATTTGTACCTGCCAAAACTGAGTATAATCATTACCTGTGATACTGTGTCTGCTATCATTGCACGTTTATTCTTACTAGTATCCTATTCTGTCCGTTTTTGTACTCTGGTGTCTGGAGGAATTTAGAAGCTTCTTCTAAGATTTGAGTTGAAAGACATTTGAACGAATCCCTCAGCTAAATGTTTTGTATTCCAAGATGGAGCACATGTACCTAAACTGTCCTTCCAGATGTTGGAGCAACTTTTGTGCTATGGAGGATGACTCTTAGTTGTGAAATTTCTTTCATATTTTTTTCCAGAGCTCACACTTTCATATACATTGGCCTTCCAAAGGCCTGCCTTGATACCCCAAGGTGGGTGTGACACAAAGGCCTTTCCTGTAACCTTTACTACATTAATTATAATAATTATTATACAAGGTAAAGTCAGCCAGTGTTTTCCAAAGTGTGGGACACGTAGACTGATGGTACATGAGGTAATTTTAGATGGATGGGACATTAAAATACCAGTGAAGCTGCCCAGTAGAAAAGCTATTTTCAGTATCTTTTAATCTTCCTGATGATAGTAAGTGGAAAAATATCAGGTTGAAGCTATTATGTCCAACCCTTACTAATCTTCATTTGATAACAAACAAGCTAGCCTAGGGCTCAGATCCTTGATAGGCTACCTAACTAGAATAACATTGTTTTCATTGCATTTATTTTTAAAGTCTTCTTTTATTTATGTCAATTGGAAACATTTTCTACTTATAAAAGATGTTTCTTTTTAAATGTTTTTTTAAAAAATCTATTTAAGTCTTTAAAAGGTTAATTCATAATATTTGCTAAGTAATTACAGAATTTGTGGTTCTTAGATCAGGAAAAATTGTGACAAACTTTGGGAAATACTCAATTAAGCCTTTCCTATTAATGGCCATGTGATCTTCTGACACTGACCATGATATGGGCTGCATGCAGGTCATGTGCATTTCAGGCAAGTTATCTCTTTAGCACTATTCTTGTACTTTGGATTGTTGCCAGACACTTACCTGATTCTGTTTGTAGAGACCAGAGGAGCTTCATGGGAATATCAGCCACAAGTAACTGTGCTAGGGTTAGGTTCTTAGGATGAAGCTAGATGTGGCAGAAAATTTACCATGCAGAGTTAAAAGCAAGCTGAATGTCATAGTAGTAGGAGAAACCATTAGGTCTGGGAAGTGAGGCTGACTTTGTAACTGAGAAGCAAGGTAAGGGGTTAGATGCTATGATCTATAAATTAGGATTGGTCTAAAAGTAGAATCTGAAGCAATTTAGGGTGGTTCAGTGTTAGTTCCAGTCAACAACCTTGGTGGGACCGAGTATTTTATAGTGCGAGCAGATTATAAACTTTTTGTCAGGTGCCTAAAAACAACATTGGAAAGAAATCATTATACGATGGAAGAGAGCCTAATGAAGGAGTAGAGTACAGGAGATAAGACTAAATTGACTTGTTGACTATTCTATTCTCAAGTATTTAAATGTAAATTAGAACCTCAGGTTTGAGTTAGAGATGAGAAGAATTTAAATATATGACTTAAAAGTACTTATCAATATTTTATATACACTTTGTACCTAAATATAATTCCAATTATATTATAAAAGTTAATGAGAAAAAAAGATTCACTGAATAGAAAGTCGGTTTATAGGAAATTTTAGAATATTATATTGTATTGATATATACCTGTTATTATTTTATAAAGATTGTTATGGTCAGCAAAGCAGTGATCTATCAATTAAACAAGCAAAAAAAAAAAACAAAAAACTCAGACCTCCAAGAGTTCTTAAGTATTTTCTCTATAACATAACAAAGACCAACTTCTTTTTACCTGTAAAAAAGTTTTTTTTACCAAATGGCAACTAACTAATCTTTTACTGAACAAAAGGCTGAAATTTTTATTTTGCTTGGGTTGACTTTAAAATTTTGTTTTCTTTGTCCTATGTTCACATATTGCAACGTAATCCAATAATACATTTTCTAGTTTAGGTTCGGTAATAAATGAAGACAAATAAACCTCCACATTGCATAGGTTGGTACTAAGCTAAGGCTGTAGACACACAAGCTTTTGTATTATATTCTCTAGTTTTGCTAATAATAAACTTGACTGTTAGTGTCATATTATGCTGGACTCTGGGTGATGGTATGACAGAGAGAGCAGGAAAGAAAAGTCTAAGCTTTCTATGTGTGAGCATTTAAAATAAATGTAAGTAAAAATTCTTCAAATTGATCATAATTAACAAATTAATGGTTAGTAGAGGATATCTGTAGTGTAATAAAGCTTTGTAAAAGATATGTGCAGCTCCTGACAAACTCCTGCATGTACTAGCTAAATACACCAATATGATTGATTTGCTGCCACATAGAAAAACAATCAGCAAATTAATAGTTTAACTTGCACTTCTATTTCAAGACTTAATTTGCCTTAAAGGTGCTGAAAAGTATCCTCATATCCCAAGAGGCCATTAGAAAATGAAAATATTTGCATTTCTCAATTTTTTTCTTCTGCTTAAATTTTTAAGTTCACTCAGCTATTAAAGTAATGTGAATGATTGGCTTTGTGTTGTTTTTTAAACAAAAAGTTTTGCCTGTTTCAGAATTAGCCACAGGTCTTCAGTATCATTAATAATAACATTAAAAAAAAAAAATCCTCTCTAAAAAGCCCAAGCAGGTGGCAGTTTAAGAGTACTTCCAATGAGATGAACATAGAACTTACTGACCCTTAGAGCTGGGGAAGGAAAGCTAAGTTCAGTGAAATTTGCATACATTAAGAGCCCAGGTGGGTTTTTGTTTTCTTTCGGTTTTGAATGGTAGCCTTTGAGAACTGATAATTGTTTGTTTTATTAACAAACTTCTGTTTTATTTATTAATTTTACATCCTGAAGTGCTTGAATCAAAAATATCATGCTTCCCAGCAAACTCTTGCTCAAATGAAAACTTGAGATACCACTCTATATACCACAGCACTTTTAAGAACTACCAAACAGACCATAACATATCCTTACTCTTAAAAGAGTAAGGATAAGCTGCCAGTTTTTCTAGGTAACTGGAGGAGCTGACAAGGCAATCCTCAAATTCCTATCTTTTATTCTAAGAGCTGTATTCTGGAGCTTTTTTAATGAATAGAAATTTTGTATTTAAATGCTAACAGAATTTTTCATCACCTTACACTATTATTATTCAAAGGTCTAATTTTACCATTGGTGCATTTTATGCGTTACATTCACTTTCTATTTCTACAATATTTTCAGAGTTAATATTTTTACCATAACTTGCGGCTTATTACTAGTTCAGAAAATTCAGGTGGTTTCTTGGTCACATTTTACTCAATTATTTTATTTCTCTACATAACAAGCTGCAATGTAGTCTACTGGAGAATAAGAAAAGCTTAATTGTTCGCAGCTGTACCTGCAGTACAGGTACATGTTTGTTGAAGGACTTCTAATCCTGCTGGTTAGTAAAAAAATAAGTCAATTACTTTTCTGGGTACTCAGTTTAGACGGTCTCTAAAATTCCCGTTCAATGGTAAAGTTGCAAAGTATTAATTTTGGCTCTAAATGCTCTGAGAAATAGTGGCTGAAAATAGTGTTTAGAAAAATATCAGTAGAGATTGTAAATAAATGGCTCAAAAGACATTCGTAGTTGTTAACAAATCGTGTGTGTGGGGGGGGTACGTGTCATACAGACAAAAAGGCCTTTTTTTATGATTATGGTAAATGACAATGTGTTTTTTGAACGTGACCTCAAAAGGTAGTTTAAATATGTCATTACCCTTATTGTATCAACAGTGAATAGAACAATGGCTGGCTCATACTAAATATTTAATACCGGTTGAATTAATTGTGTAATATTAACATTCCTTTTGAACTCCAGAAGCGACTGGGTCTTTACCCATCCTTAGAAAGCGATGGAGCAGGAACCAGAAATCCCTTAAAAGGTCAGGACCAGTACCAACGCTGAGCTAAGCTCATGGGCAGTACCAGAGAGGCTTAAAGCATTGAAGGAAAAGGAAGAGGACCCAAAATACGCGTGAGAGAGAAAAACAAAAACAAAGCAACAAAAAAAACAGCATAAGAGGAAAGACGTGTCTACAGTGGAAGTTGGCAGAAAGCCACCGCAATTAGAGCAGGTCAAACCTTGTCACCAGGCAGTAACCTCGGCTGAGATCTGGTTACCACTAAAGCCCTCCGCTACACAGACGCCACTTTTAAAAGGTTCTTATCAACACTGGCGTACTCAAGTTAATCAGTTCCTTAGAAAGAGAAATCACAAACGCCTAATTCACAACCTATCCTCCGTTCCATTCAAATAAGGCAGCCAATGGGAAAATCCTCTCTGAGCAAACGACTCGGCAGAGCTGCGACAGCCCTGGAGGCAGACTGCCCCGTAGAGCCGCCGTACAGCCCGACTCTTGGCCTCCGGAACCTCAGGAACCTTCAGCCGGGCAAGACAACCTTCCTTCCCTGTCTCCGCCCTTCCAGGTTGGTCCCAGCCCCCGCAGCCCCGGCGGCCTGGACCACACCCGCTTCCCTCCGGTAGCCTGTCCGCCCCCGCCACAGTTCGAAGAGCTCTCTTCCTGGGGCGGGCACAGGCCTAGGGCGCATGCGCAGTGGCCCAAGGGCGCCTCCCTGCCCGGATCTCGCGAAGTTACGTTAGATAGGCCGCCGGTGACGGGTGGCCGGTCGGGGGCGGGAGGGCTTCTGTGGTAGAAAGGGAGGTCCGCTCGGCCGGGCGCGCCGCCCCAGTGCTCTGTGGGATACTGGAAGTCTCGTGCGTCTCCTCCCGGTTCCCAGCCCTCTTCTGGCCCGCACTCATAGAAACAGTCACACACCCCCTGCCTCCCCTCTCTTCCCTCTCCGCCTCCCCCTTCCCCCTCGCGATAAGAAGACCCAGCGGCAGGAGAGGGGATGAAGATGGCGGACGCGAAGCAGAAGCGGAACGAGCAGCTGAAGCGCTGGATCGGCTCCGAGACGGACCTCGAGCCTCCGGTGGTGAAGCGCCAGAAGACCAAGGTGAAGTTCGACGATGGCGCTGTCTTCCTGGCTGCTTGTTCCAGCGGCGACACGGACGAGGTCCTCAAGCTGCTGCATCGCGGCGCCGACATCAATTACGCCAATGTGGACGGACTCACTGCCCTGCACCAGGTCTGTGCGCCCGCCGTCTGTTCTCTGACCCTGAGGGCCCTCATCGGCCTCCCGCCCTGGACTCCCTTCGGCTCTGGGCCTCCTGAGGCTGGGGGTGGCAGGAGACTCCCTGCTGCAGGATGAGGGGGCGGCTTCCCGCGAAGGAGGGCGGGAGAGAGAACTGGCGGAGGGAGGGATCTGGACTTGAGGCCCCCTTCAGACCTGTTGGTGGAGCTGGGAACCGAGTGGTTTCCGGGGCAGAGGGGAAAAGGGACTGTGGTCGGCTTGGGGCCCCAGGGTCATATGTGGGCATGTACCTGGGATTTAAGGTCGAGACGGGGAGGATTGTAGTATGGTTGTGCCTGGGCCCAGATGTCAGTGATATACTTGGAGGATGGCAGATGCTGAAGAAAATGACCAACAAGGGGTATTAGAGATAGTTGGGCAGATGGACTTTGGCTTATAGGTGGACATTGGATTTGTTGTAGTTTTTAGGAGTTGATTGCAAATGATGATGATGATGATGATAATGATAATGTCGATGATAATAGTAATCAACAGCCCTAAACCGAATGCCCTGAGCGGACGATTTCCTGTTTTCTCCTTTATTACTCTTGGTCACTTCGGAGGGGAAAACGGGTGTAATTAGCTGATCTGCACCGGCTGAAAGGGAGGGGATGGGGTAAGGAAGCATTCACTTGTGCCCACCTCCAGACCGGAACATACTAAGGAGTATCTTCCTAGAAGAGTTTGCCGCAGTGTCAGAGATCCTTGAGCCTCAGGTTCTGGAGTCTGCACCGGGGTTGGAAAAAGAAAAATAAATACGGGGCAGTCTTTTCAAAGGCAGTTTACCAGGCTCCGGTTTTTCTTTTGGGGGTGGGAAAAAAGAAAACTGGTCGCAGACTTTTCTCAAAATGGATGCTTTGTGCATGTTAAAGTTTTATAGTAGTCTGATTGGGATCTCTCAATGTTAGCCAAATAAGGAGAAACTGTTGGCAATCCAGAGATAATGTTCCTTTGCCTTTAACAGGCCAAAAGCAACACAACCACATAGAGTTCTGTATAAAAAGCAAATTTTAAGTGATGATAATAGGTGACAAGACACAGACTCTTTCCATTTTCTTAGCGGGCAACTTAGAATTGCTACAGAACTTTACAGCAAAGCTTCCTCTTACAATGAAAGAAAGACTTGTACACTATTCTCAAAGCTGCCTTGATGATATGTGGACGATTGTAGCTTTATTTTGATTAATATTGTAAACAAGAATTTGTTTGGGAAGTTGAAACTTAAGATTTTATATTTTATGCATATTCCCTTGCTGCCTTTTTTTAAAGAGAGGTGTGTGGTGGAATTTTCCTTTTTACTGCTTCCTGTTTAGTGAATGCTAATCACTTTAAGTTTTATTTAATTGAATTCTCGTATCAAACTTAGCTAATAGCCTTTGTTTATAGAGTTGTCTGGATGAATTGAAATGACTGACAAATTGCAGGACAAATCTGGAATTCAGAATATGGGACCCAGTAAAAATATAACATGGTCTTTAGATCTTTCTCTATTCCATGAACTGAGAGTCTAATGTATATCAAGCTTTTTATTTGGCTGAGGTTTATTTTAAGGCGTGGTATAACTCTAGATTCTGAAAACATGGTGTTAAGAATGAAAGTTTTGGCATTAAAATGATAATATAATTATATAATTATATAGGATGAATCTTCAAGTTTCTTTCAAATGTAATTTACACATTTAGTATGGAATAGATTCTGAAAGACAGTTATACTTGATACAATTGGATAATGGTTTACATCAATATGTTTTATTAAAATTGTCAAATAGAAATTTAATGTTATTACTGTTGTCTAGGAACCCAGTTGTATGGGCTTGGAGGAAAGGCACATTGCTAATACTTGATATTATTGGCCTAGGTAGGAAGATAAAATATTATCTAATAGGCTTAAAGTTTTTTTTTTCCCCTCTCAATTTGGTTATGTTGCAAGAATTATCAGATTTGTCAGTGTCTTCCTGATAACTGAATTCATTAGTTTGGCATTATACAGGTGTGGTCTTTATTGGGTATTTTGTTTTAAGGGACAAGAGCTTAAGTAGACGTTTCCAAATTTATGCGTAATCATTTACATGATATCTTTCTGTAATTTATCTGCACATTCCTTAAATCAGTGAAGCCAAAGTCTTTAAAATATCAAGCATTAATTTATTTTGTTTTCTCCACTCTTATTTCTCCTTTATTAATTTTTGTACTTTTTTCCCCGTTGTGATAGTGAGCACAGCGAGTTTGCCTGGAGCAAATTCAGGACAACAGATAGTGAAAGGTGATAAATAAAACTTTTTAAAAGAATTGCAAGAAAATGTTAAGCTTTTAAGGAATCTCTTGAATGCTGCTTGTTTTAAATACTTCAATTATAAAACCTAAAGTTGACCTCCTGATTTGTTTCCTAGCCCTTGAATAATTTTTTTTTTTTTTTTTTTTGCAAATTTAACTCCTAGAAAGGTAATACATCGAACGCCTAAAATGTTTTTACCAGATTATTTGTTAGTCCTTTGGAATATTCATTTACTTTATTGGTTTTGACCAAAGGACTTCACAACACACAAATACGTTTCTTAATCTAATATTTTACTTCCATTTTTAATATAAACAGCTTATATTTACAAGTTTCTGTATTAATGGGTTAAATACATTATCATTAGAAGATAATCAGTTGTCAGTTATTCTTTTTGTATATAAATAAGTCTTCCACGTAGGAGAAAGAACATTGGTTTTTGTCAAATTTCCTATCTTGGTTTCTAGAAATTGTGATATAAACATCTGGTTTTCTAGAACTGAGGTCTAGAGTAGATGTTCAGTTTTACAGTGGGCAATAATCAACTCTGATTTTATAGCTACCTGGTAGAGTTTTATACTATGCGATCTGTATTTCAGTTTATAAAAATTTTAGAAAACAGAGTTTTCTATAGAATGCTTTTGATTCTTACTAATACTTGTGTGCATAAAATGTAGGACTGAGATTTTTTTCAATAATTTTTAGCTTAGCCTTTGATTTTACCTTAAAATCTTATCTACTTCTGTAGGTAAGTGCTGTGGGTAAGTGACTTCCAAGTCAATTTCCAGTTCTACAGAGCTCCAGTCCTTTACTTGCATTTTTCTACTGATGATGAAGTATTGATTTAAAGAGAAATATTTATTATTCAGTATATTGTGATTTTATATTTTAAACTATATATTATAATATAGTAGAGGTCCACCTTCTTTGCCATAGAAGAGCAACTACTGTACTGTATTTACATTTACCTTTGTGATTTCTTCCAAGGATCTTATTATTCAAACATGAATTTTCATAATTGTGATTCAATTTTATAATCTACTTTTATCACTTCAACCTGAAACTTACCTTTCTTCACCAAATCTACTCTTCCATTGATACCTGTTTCCCTTAAGATAATTAACTCTGGATCAAACTTTAAACATTTTAATTATTATTTCCTCATCCTTGTGTCTACATATATCCAGTCTTGTTCACAATTGCCTTTGTGTCAGTTCTTTTTCTTGCCACTCTCACTATCGACCTAGTTCATACCTTTATTATTTTTATCCCTAGAGTATAATAATAGCTAATTGCTTTCTCCACCTCCTCTCTGTCCAATCCAGCATTCATATTGCTATGGGATTAATCTTTTAAGTATGTCACTCTGTGTCATTCCTCTCCTAAAATTCAGATTTAAAGTATTCCACCATTTAGCTTTTACCTGGTATATCTCCACTGTGTTATATCCTTTACCCTTTCCTTTTTTATTTCCATGCCTGTGGATATGCTCTTTCCACCAGTAGACCATCCTCAGTAGACCATCCTCTCTCTTCTTTGCCAGTCAAAATCCTAGTCATTCTTCACGATTCAACCTAAGTGCCAGCCAGAAGGGATCTTTTGGTCTTTGAATTCATGTAATACTATGGCCCTGAAGAGACACTCTCTCCTCTGGGGTCCTCAATGTACCTTACATTTTGCTTTTCTGCTGCTATTAAAACGCTTCTTACTGAATAGTGTTTGTAACTTGATCTTTCCTGGACTACTCGAAGGACCCAATTCTTCGAGTTGAGGTTTGGTTTTTTTTTTTTTCTATTTCCAGAGCCTGACACACAGTGGGTGCTCACTAAAAGATTTATTGAATTGTATCTTTTGCCTTGTATCATGGATACAAAGTTTTATAGTTATTTGTATGTAATGAGGTAGATCTTTAAAACCTTCACATCTCTTGGAGTATTGTTCTTGCACATAGTAGAACTTGTATGTTTATAAAGAAATGAAAAACTTGTGGATCTTCCGTACAGTTTTTTTAATATCTTGAGATTTAAAAAATGCTTAATATTAATCCCCTTCCTATTAAAAATTCCTAAGCCAGTTTAAATCTTGGTTAAGTGATAGAAAAATATTCAGTCAAGTCATTAATTAATTTGCTGCCTCCTTTATAAGGGTATGAACTAAGTTCTGTAGAGGAGTACAGAGTAGAATTAGTTCCATGTTCTGTGCAATTATAATTTAAAAATACTAAAGTTTTCCTTTTAAATCTCAATGCAGACAGACTTTCAGATAAGTTTAGTATTAAATCCTTTGGCCCTTAAAATACAAATTTTATCAACTTCTAAGAGAGCCATTTGAAGCTTCTTTGTAAAAATATGTGACTCTTGTCAGTAAAAGGAATACTTTTCTGCAGTCTTTTCTTAAGTGCTTAATCTTCTCGGCCAATCCGTTTTCACTGAATTGTAATCTGAAATGTAACTCTCTTTTTAAAAAAAGTCTTTTACTACAGCTACTAAAACTGTTTTCCAACTAGAAGGAAAAGAGACTGGAAGCAGCTGATATTGAGTCTGTTAGACAGTAGTGTAATTGATATATATGAAGTATCTGTTTAAAACTGAATATAAAGTTTATAATTGTTTACCCCTTTTTTTGGGTGGGCGGATGTTAATATCTTGAAAGACTATTGGATCACTTATAAATAAAATTAAAATCTGTGTTTAAAAGAATGCAGTTGAAATTATTTTCTCTACGTAATTTTCTTTTTAGAAATCTATAATGCTTTATGCTGATGGCTCTTAAAATTTTTATTGAAATCATCCTAAATCCATTTTTTTAAAGAATCCCTCCTAAACAAACAAACAAAACTTCTAACCCAGTACTGGCCCCTCACTTCCTGCAAATAAATGGACAACCCTAGCCATATATGGGATGTACTGGTAGGGCATTAGTGCTCACACTGCTGCTGTTATAATGCCTTTTCTGCAGTTGCTGCCTTTTTGCTTCCTGGCAACAGTTTTGTGGTCTGACTTTGAAGTGTCACAACCAAGACCATCTTTCATGTGCTTCAGCTACAAGTGTGATTGCAAGCTGTGACTGAGCATTTTCTAGTATAGCCAGGTAGAAGCACTAGATGATATAGAGGAAATTTTTTTTTCATCATCCATTTGTTACTATATTTACAAGTACTTTTCTCACATAAGAAAAATACTTGTACTTGAAAAAATCTAGTTAGATGATTTTTGATATATGACTATTTGGGAACCTTTGGTGGGAAAGTTTTTGTATCTCTACCTGCCAAAAATCATCTAGTTAGATGATTTTTGATATATGACTATTTGGGAACCTTTGGTGGGAAAGTTTTTGCATCTCTGCCTGCATTTTTACCCCACTTTTCTTTTGAAAGATTGTTAGGTCCTACATCATGTTGAAAAGAAAGTATTGGCATTTCGGTAAACATCTTTGAAAGTTTTTAAAGACCTCCAGTAGTCATTGGTTAGAATTCTAAGTTGAGATTGAGTATGTAGTAACTATGATTTAGCACAGTTTTATCGAGTGGAATTGGCTGGTGAACATTTGCTGAGGATTTGTTATATGTGAAACACTATGGTAGATGCTTTTGGAACCAATATCTCATTTAATTCTCACAGTGTCCCCTTTCTCTTGATCAAAGTTACCAAGATAATAAACAGCAGAGCTGGGTTTTCACTCAGGTCTATCTGGTTCCAAAGCCCAAACTTAACACTATGCTAGAGGTTTTCACTATAGTCTGAAGAAGAAAGTAGGTATTCTTAAATCTTCTAGTCATTATGGTTGATGATTAATAGTTGGATGTTTCCCCTTGTAAGTCAGCAGAAAATTAAATGAAACACACACGTATGTAATTTCATCCACTTTTGTTTTAACTAGCCAATACTTTTAAGAACTTTTATGGTAATTGAAATACAGTAGTACTATATTTAAATTAATTTCAGAATCTGTCCTAAATTTTAAGAACTGCTAACATTGTATTAGACTAATCATTATATGCAGAATATTTGATCAAATGTTTTGGGACGTTGCAAAGGAAGTTAAAACAGCAACAAAAACTTTTTAGGACATAAAGTTTAATTCTAAACATCTTCATTTTCCTTTTTCCTAATAACAATTTATATTATTGCTTTAGGCATTTTTATATATTCTTTTACAGTAAATGCTTTATACACACACATTCTTAACTCTTTTACTGAAAAGTGATAAATTTTAGGTAATCAGTAATAGTGGAAGGAAGGAGGGAGGGAGGAAGGAAAGATGGAAGGAAAAAAATAGGAAGAAAGGATAACAACTTTCAGCTTGTCACTACCATTTAGCTTAATCTCCTGCAATTTACTTTCTGTACAGAGATTATTGGTATTTATAATTAGGACTTGAGATATTATACAAAATGCTAATAGTTACTTGAATTAACTCCTGAATTAATAAAACCACCTTTTTAATGTTAATCATGTTTAATTTTAATTGGAAGCTTTTTTTTTTTTAGGAGGAATATCCAAATTATAAGAATATTCTGTTCTTTAAACCATTTTGCAAAATTTAGCCAAATAATATTTCAAGTCTTAACTTGGAAAAGGTAATAGAATTTTTTGTCCTTATTAGTAATAAGTGAGAGCACCATTTCAACTGGGCTCTGCTCGTTACCCATCAACTCATTGATTCCCAGAATTTTGTATTTCATGGACCAATAACATGTTTTTTATATTTTTAATGACTAAAAGAGGGTAGCTTAGTTTTTATTTTGCCATGTTAGGACATGAAAAATAACCTGATCACCTTCTATCATTATTTTATAAAGATAAACAATATTTTAATAACAGCAAAAGGATATAGAATATGGATATGTCCAAATAAATGACAGTGGAGACTCACATATCAATTTATAATACTGCTGTATTGATAGCAGATGTTCTTGAAGCTCTTTTATGCAAGTAAGAGAGAGTAATTGAGGGTGAACAGATTTCATAACTCTATTCCCTATGTCCTCCTTTCGGGTAGGATATGATAGAGTGCAGGTGGTGTGGCAAGCTAGATCATCAGGATGCACAGTGCCTGGCTCCTGAACACCCAATAAGGAGCAAAAAAGAATTTACCTGCAGAGAGATTCAGGAGATTAGTTAAAACTTTCTTTAGGTGCCACTGGTTTTATATTTATACTTCCTCCATAAGCCTTTTGCACATGTAATTTTCCTCTGGAATGTATTCCCCAGCTTATTTATATTAAGGCTCAGCTCTAAGCACTTAACGTGGACTTGCTTGACCACTGGAGCACACAATCATTCTCTAACTTATTGTTTAAACCCTAAGTTTGGCACTATATACAACTTGCTATTGTTAGTATCTTTTATCTCTAGACAAAATAGTGAAGTCCTTCAAGTAGTGACTTTGATTCAGTTTTTCTTTAAATCCCATTTGGTACCTGCATTTTCTTTTAGCAGATGTACAGTAGATGTTTGTTGACTAAAAAACAATTGAACACAATGCAGACTGATCTTGTAAAGAGCAGAATCTATAGATAACAAAATGATAACAGTTTGTGTGGGTAAGTTTAACAGAGCTAACATTAAAAATATTCTAATAAAACTTACAACAATAACTTACTTTTATAATACTTATATTGTAAAGGTACCCATTGTTATAGTCAAAATTTGGCAGGATCTTTGATTTATTTTTGAAATGGAATATATTTCTGATTACCAATACAAATAGAAATTTGCTCAGTTTATGTAACATTTAAAAAATGAATTTCCTTAAACAAATCTTTGGGTGTTTATTTAGAAAGGAATCCCTAGCATACTGGCGTTAGACATTAATTCATACTTTATAACAATTTTAATCATTTTTTTTCTCAGTAACATTTTCACTATGGATCTCTGTATGTCAGTATTTTCTGACCTTAGTATTTTGGTTGTTTATCTTTTCATTGTTGTGCTGGCTAACCATAAAAAGACAAACTTGAGCTCGGTGTTACTGCCCTAAGTGTGCTTGCTCGACTTGAATGTTCTTTCATGGGTGGAGACATTCCACATTGTCATGTGTTATATAGGCATTTCTGAAATGACATTCAGTAGAAACCATGGAAAGAAATGAGGCATTCCTCAGCTGTCACCTTTTTAGTAATCTACTTAAATGCGTTATGTGCATCGAGTGACTTATTCTGCAAGGAGAGCTTGGCTGAATAAAAAGCGTTACTTTAACTGGATTATTAACTATATTTTGAGCTGAAATTACATTTTTTTTTTTTTTGTTTAACATATTCTCTAACAGAAAATCATAGGATTGTAGAAAGTTTGTGTCATTTTCTTGAATATCTGATGGTGCAAAGGAGAAATTTTGTGAGATGTGAATTGATATCTTCTTATAAGTTAACCATGTGGGAAAATATATTTTCCTAGATTAACTGTTAACACACACACACACTCACACACACTCTCTCTCTCACACACACACACACACAATTACCTTTACTTTGTATTAAACATACTAAAGTATATACATTTTATTTGCCTTCAGAATTATTTTAGGTACTTATAAACTTATTCTAATATTTATACTTTTGCTTGGAACATTTCTTGAAGTCTTCTATTTGAGCTTCAGCTCAAGAACATTCTTTTGAATATCCTCACTGTTAAGTTTTTGTGTTTTTTTCTTTCAAAAGAATGTTTTAATTTTGAAAATGATAGTCATTTGGATTCAAGTCTGGTTGATAGGCAGGTCACGGGGTAATGAAACAACTCAAAGTTATAGCTTATAATATGAATGTGGTCTTTTTGTGTGTGTGAATTTTTGTGTTTTCCACAAAAGAATTTGATGCTGCTCTTGCTAGATCATACTGTATTTCATCAAGAGCTATTTTTTTCTCAGAGATATGTTAATTGGTACAGCTTTTCTTAAAAATATAGAATGGATTACATGTTTAGCAATTTCTATATCTTTCCAAGTACATGGAACAATGTGCGTAAAAACTTTGCTAATGTTCAAGGTTTTTTCCTTTCAAAATATCTACCGCTGTTTAACTCTGCCAGCCATCATTTTTACAGTAAAATGTCTTTAAATTTCTGATCTTCTCAGCAATTTTATTTATCTTACATTGTACATGAAAATGCCTAAAGTAATTACTAAGCCTTCAATGCCTTCTACTCTCACTTCTTGTCTTGCCCATCTTCGTTTTAGTTTTTTTTTCATTTTTTAAAAATTTATTTATTTAAATTAGTTTCAAGTATACAGTACATTGGTTAGACATCTATATAGTTCATAAAATGATCTCCCTAATTGCTCCCTCCCTTCCTTGGCCAGTGTATTAATGTTAACTGCATTCCCTATGCCGTGCTCCCCATCCCCGTTACCGCCTCTCAACTACTAATTTGTACTTCTTTAACCCTTCACTCCATTCTCCCAGCCCCCCAAACCTCTTCCCTCCGTCCATCACTAAATAGTCCACTATATTTGTGAGTTTGTTTTTGATTAGTTTGTTCTTTTTTTTCCTTAGGTTCCTCATATAAGTTAAATCATATGGTATTTATCTTTGTCTGACTTATTTCACTCATCATGGTAACCTCTAGGTCCATCCATGTCGTTGCAAATGGTAGGATTTCATTTCTTTTAATGGTTGAGTAATATTCCATTGTATATATGAACCATAATTTCTTTATCCAATCTACTGTTGATGAGCATTTAGATTGCTTCTACATCTTGGCTATTGTAAACTGTGCTGCCATGAATATTATTTTGGTTTTCTTTGGATAAATACCCAGAAGTGCAATTGCTGGGTCCAAAGGTATATCCATTTTTAATTTTTTTGAGAAGCCTCCATGCTGTTTTCCAAAGCAGCTGTACCAATTTGTAATCCTGCCAACAATATATGAGGGTTCCCTTTTCTCCACACCCTCGCCAACACTTGTTGTTATTTGATTTATTGATGATAGCCATTCTGACAGGTATGAGGTGATATCTCATTGTGGTTTTAATTTACATTTCTCTGATGATTAGCGACCTTGAACTGTTTGTTCATTCCATTTTATTTTATTTTTGCTTATTATTATTTTTTTAATTGAAGAAATGATTTTAATTTTTTTCTTGTCTACCTCTCTCCCCCACTAACCACTAGTCTGTTTTATTATTAAACATGGCTTTCAAATTTGTTTACTGTTTTCCATGTATTTTATAGCAAATAAAAATTTAAGAAAAATAATTAGTTAATTAAAGCATCAAAGAAAATATTAAAAAGTAATTAAATGCTATTCAAATTTTCAGGCCTGGAGATAGCTCCATTTAAAACTTTGGTAAACTCCCTTTAGCTACCTCTGATTTATAATTTTCTATAATTATACTTAATTTTCTGGTTTATAACCTGCATTTTAAATTATATATTTTTAGAAATATTTCTGTGTTCATGAATATTGATTCCACTTTGTGTGTATATGTGCAAGTTCACATGTATGTCTCAAAATTTATTTTCCTAGTAGTTGGATGATAAATATTTAGTACATTTCTAATTTTTTTTATTTGGTAGATATTATACTATGTATATCTTTGCTCACTCGTGGCATTGTATTGCTAGGATTTTTTCCTTAGAAATTTCACCTGCAATTTTACATGTTTTGCTCAAAATAACATGCTGTTTGAATGCTTGTTTATGCAAAGTACATTTTCAATAAAGTCTAGTATATCTACTATAGAAAACTAACTTTAAAAGTCATCCTGCTGACATACATCTGTTACATTCATAATGTGATATCATTCTTCTCTAAGTCACCCAAAGGAAAATCTGTTTTGTTAATTTATTAATCTGTATAAAATTTGTTTTTAATATATTAAACAGTATTTGTATTTTATAGCTATAGTGCTATTCATTTCAGTTAGTGATTAACTCATTCATGCAACAAATTTATGAATCATATTTACAGTATTCCTGGCACTGTACTAATCTCTAAAACAATGGTCCCTGTCTGCCTGTGGTATACAATCTAGTGGAGGCGGCACTGTAAACAGATAATTACAATTTTAGTAAATGTTAGAATAGAAATGTAGAGTGAAATGAAAATTTTTATTAGGACTTAACCTAGAATGTCAGGAAAGTTCACGTCCTTGAGAAGGTTATGTTTAAGTTATAGGTAACTTAACAGAAATCTGGAGCCCTGCTCCCTCCTTGTTTATCCTCTGGATGCCCCTGTTCAGTTTCCCTTTTGGTCTATTTCTTAAAGAAGAATGTTTCACGATCCTTCTATGTCTTTCTGTTTTTTCTTTTCCAATCATTCATTCTTATAGTTTCAGCTGTTTTCTTTTTATGTGATCTGTTCTCCTTTTTATATAATTCACATCATATTTTTGACATTGCCACTCTTCCATTTACTAAACTAAAATCTTAAGGTCATCCTTTGTTTTCTCTTTCACTTCCCATATATACTCAGTAACTCCCATTACATGTATAACTGAAAAATAAATACTCCCAGATTCATAGTAGTTTTTATATATTCATTTAACAAAATTAAAGGCCTACTCTGTACCGTGACCTATTAAGTGCTAGGTGGAGGGAGGGAATATATTTTAAAGCAAAACGGATATCAACACTGACCTCACAGAGTTTATAGTAAAATGAAATTACTTAGCTATCAGGGAAGTGCAAATCAAAACCATAATGAGGTACCACACTCTACATCCATTAGAATGGCTGTAATAATAAGAGATAATAACTGTTTACTAAAGTATGAGGAAATTAGAACTCTTTTCCACTGCTGGTGGTGGAAAATGTAAAATGGTCCAGCCACTTTCAGAACAGCCTGGCAGTTTCTGAAAAGGTTAAACAGTCTTACCATATAACCCAGCAATTGTACTCCTAGGTGAACAGAGCATATACTCATGAGAATTGAAAACATATATTTACACAAAAACATGTACATTAATATTTATAGCAGCATTTTTCATAATAGCCAAAAAGTGGAAACAGCACAAATGTCATGAATAAAATGTATATTTTGTTACTGGAATATTATTGAGCAATAAAAAGAAACAAAGTATTGACACTTGCTAAAATACAGACTCTTGAAGAGGATATGCTCAGTAAAGGAGACCAGTCACAAAAGACCACATCTTGTATGATTCCATTTATATTAAATGTTTACAATAGGCAAATCTATAGAGACAGAAGATAGGTTAATGGTTGCCAAAAGGTGGAGGTGGTGAGAGGAAACGGGGAGTGACTGCTAATAGTATAACATTCCTTTTTATTTTATTTTATTTTTTTAATTCACCGGCAAGTCTTATGTATTTTGCATTGTAAGTTCACCCCCATAGTTAGATTTCTTTCTGTCACCACATATTTTGACTCCTTTTACCCCATATACTTCTCTCCTCTGGTAAGCACTAGTCTGTTGTCCATGTCCATGAGTCTCTGTTTGTCATGTTTGTTTTTTGCTTTTAAGTTTATATAAGTGATATCATGTGGTTTTCAACTTTTTCTGTCTTATTTAGTTTAGCAGGATTATCTCAGGGTCCAACCACGTTGTTGCAAATGGCAATATTTCATCTCTTCTTATAGCTGAGTAATATTCCATTATATATATGTACCACATCTTTATCCAATCATCTAATGTAAGACACTTTGGTTACTTCCATGTCCTGGACACCGTGAACAATCCTTTATGAACGTTGGGGTGCATATATCTTTTCAGATATATAACATTCCTTTTTTAGAGTGATAAAAATGTTCCATAATTGATTGTAGTGATGGTAGCACAACTCTGAATATACTAAAATCCTTTTACTTATACACTTGAAATTGGTTATTATATGATGTATGAATTATGTATGTCAGTAAGCTGTTAATATTTTTTAAAGAATGAAATTACTTACGTGTTGATCGATCTTCACTACTGAAAAATGAGGCACTGGCAGAGGCAGTAATAACCTTCTGCCAGTCCCCCAACTCCAGCCTAGGCTTGGTGTTCGTTACTGTAGTTATGATGACAAAGAAGACAGCCAGACGTTATTCCTGCCCTAAGACAGCTTGCAGTATGGTAGGATGTATACATCAATATACAGGCAGTTATACATTTATGTCAGTTATGTGTAATGATATGTAAAAGTAGTAGTACAGAGTGCTCTGGAAGTTCATGAAGGTGCATCTCACCTAGATTGGAGGAGAGGGAAGGCTTCCTGGAGAACATTGACGTTTGATCTGCTAACAACCGTGGTCATGAGAGAGGAGGGGTATGGGAAACTATTTCAGAGAGAGAGAGAATCGCATATGCAAAGAGCTGGAGGCGAACTGAAGTGTTGAAGGATTTTAATCGGGTTAAATGGGACAGTCAAATTTTCTCTTTAAGAAAAGTCACTTTGGATGCAGTGTGGAGAATGCACTGAAAAGAGGACAAGACCAGAGGCAGGAAGATTGACTAGTTTAGGAAGTTGAGTAATCTAAGAGAATGAACTGGGTGAGTGACAGTGGAGTTGGGAAATAGTAGACTGACTCAAGACGTATTTAAGAAATAGAATTGGTAGGAATTGGAAATGGAATAGCCTAAGGGACTAGTAGTCAGAGATGTATGTGCACTTGGATTGGACAACTAAGTAAATGGAGGTGCTTTTCACTGCATGCATTTATTCATTATATACTTAGTGTGCTTACTATATAGGTCAGGAGCAGAGTTTATTTGAATGGTCATGGGAAGACAGGCAATAAACAAGAAATTACATAATTATGAAGTGTGAAATGTATGCTAAAGGATATATAGGATGCTGAGCCAGCATGGAGGAGGGGTGGCCTAACTATAAATAATGTATCAAAATCTTGTTTGGAGGTTTTTTTGTTTTGTTTTGTCTTAGTCTTAACCTGTTTTCTTAGGTCTTTCAGGTTCTCTGGAAGTGTGAATACCAAATAAAAACAATTTCTGAGGCTACAGAAAACCCACAGGATAAGGATGGTTAGATTTCTTAGGGTTTTGGTGAATTATCTAAAAATATATGCAAAATTTTGTGTTTTCTGTACTTTTCAATTTAGACAAGTTAATTAAGAACTTTTAAGTATGGCCAAATTTACTTTTAATAATATTGTTGGGAAGGCAGACTATATATTTTTAGAGGTAATGGGGAAGGGGTGGAGCACAGGCCTGTTGGAGAGGAATAAAAGAGTAGTAGTAGTAGTAACAATCGAATGACTTTTATTGCCTGAAATAATGCACTGTGAAAATAAGGTCATAGGTTAAAATAAGGAGTGAGAGTACATTTTCTCAGTGCATGTTAGATTTTGCTAAAATTGAACAGTTAAAGAATTTATTCAACCATCCCTAATTTCCCTTGGTTTCTAAATTTACTAACTGGTGTCTTCAGGGAATATAAAGGTAAAATATTAGTTGTAATTAAGAAACTTATACCTCGATGTAATTTTTTCTTTTCTCTAGTACATTCTAGAATCTTCTTTTTTTTTTTTTTTTCCCTCGAAATACTACTAGAGTTGCTTTGGGTATTTGACTTTTTTATACATTTTAATGTTTTTTAAAAGTGGCATAGTTAATGAGAAAATTAGTAGTTGTGCAGAAAAGTTGTGTGGTTTATTTTGACCTTGAGCAAGCATAATTAGACTTGTTTTGGTTTAAACAAAACAGGAAATGTTGATTACATATTAAACTCAAAATTAACATGTTATCTTTTTCTCTTTTCATCCCACCCTTGACATTTAAAGCCAGTCTTGGGGTGGTGGTGGACATAATGTGTTTGTTTATGTGTGACATGGACTGATAGTATATAAATTGTTCTTTTTTAAAAACCACTTAAGTGTCAGAAAGTTAGTTGCAAGACAATATTTGTGATATTCATTTTAGGGGCAAAAGTTGTTTGTATAGAAAAAAAAATCTGAGGAAATTACCCCAACTATTAATGGTAGTTGTCTCTGGAAGGAAAATATAGTAGATTTTGAATTTTGCCATCCTTGAATCTTTTACAACAAGAAGAAAAAATGATGAAGGTGAATCTGAAATGGAGAATACTGTCTAAATGGCTGCTTCCATCATATATTAAGGATTACATATAGAGACATAGACGTAATTAATGAATTTTAGTCTTTGGCCACTCAGGAAGGCTGCTGTTTTTGGTTACATATTTATGTATTATCCTGCCTTTTCTCTCAACCTTTTGTTTTATAAGGAAAGACTGATTTGGCAATGTGTTGGACACTGTGGGAGAGTTTTTAAAACCAGAAAGTGAATTAGATTTAGTTAGATATATTTTGAAGCTTTTGGCAAGTAGACTATAGAAAATTCAGAGAAAAGATGAGCATAATTCCCCAAAAGGCAGATAATTTTTGAAGGATAAAGGAGTTTTAAAAGATAAAATTTGGATTTCAGAAATTTAAACAATTCCAGTGAAAGACAGGTAGAAATCTAGAAAAAGTAATTTTTTTATTATACAGTGAGCACTTTTGCTTTGTTTTATATGAATATAAAAAGCATTTAATGATTAATATCTGTTTTAAGAATGAATTGAAGAAAAAAAAAATGGCCACAAATCTCTGAGAATAGATTTAAGAAAGTTGAAGCTTAGAGTTACATGAATTTTGTAAAAATATTTTTTAAGACAGTGAAAAGAGAGCTTTTAAGAGTTATAAACTAGATCAAGAATAGGAAGAAAGTAACTGATGTCAAGGCATTTAATTTACATGTACATTTGTTCAAAATGGTCTGCTCTAAAGGGCACACAATTCTAATTCCATTATTAAACAGAAAGTTTTAGAAGATTATGTCTTGATCACTAGATACCAGTTTGAGGTTTCTAAAAACAAGTTATGTTGACCTATCCTTACTTCCTTTTTTGACAAGGTTGGTAAATTTAAATGAGAGAAAAGTTGCAAACCAAGTATAGCTTGATTTTTAGTAAAGGACTTATGCAGGCTCTTGTTAGATTTTTGTGGTTAATATGACAAAAATTTGGCATGGATTCTAGCAAGATAAGATGGATTAACCGCAGGATGAACCACTATGTATACGTCAGCCTACTGGTTAATCACTTGGTGTCAACCCAGAGGGAAGACTAAAGTAGTAGTGGTCCTTGTGTTCTTCAATCTTGACCCTATCTTATTGAGCATTTTAGTAGGTAAAACTGTAGAGCTGAGAGAAAACTTCAAAAAACATAAAATAGTAGGTTTTAAGCAATAATATGAAAAGATGAGTATTAATATGAAATTCTGTGTTAAACATTGATGAGTATAGGTTGGTAGAGACCATCTTTGACAAACATGAGAAAAAGTTACTGAAAGTTTTGACAGTGAGCTCAGTATCTGACAATAGTATAATAATTTTAAAACATACTAATTCAATGCAAAACTAAATTAGCCTTTAGCCTAGATTTAAAAAAAAAATTCCTCTGTACCGTGAGATTACATCTGTAGAATTGAGTCTAGTTCAGCAGTTTGATATTTGTCTACTGTTTAAACAGGGGGACGGCTTTGTATAAAAATTCTACAGAGAGAAACAAACCTATATTCCAATATTTTTTCTAAAATTATTAACAAATTTACACATAATTGGACACATTCGCAGTTATTCATATGCCCTAAGGACCGCCCCCCCAAACCATCAGCTCAACTATTTTCTTTTGAGCCCCTTGAAAAAAGAAGGTAGCCAGTTTTCAAAACCACATGCTTACACTAACCACTAGTAGGAAACTGGTAGAAGGACCTCTTGCATATATTAGTTAAGATTCTTTGTTTAAGTAAGAAAAGCCAATTGGATATAACCCAAATAAAATAATTTACTATAAGATTATAGGTGTCTCATAGAATCTGGGCTTCTGGAATGAATTAGAACTGGGAACTATATGCAGTCCAGGAAGTCCTTTAAGTTTCTCATTACTATTTCTTACAAATCCACTTTATTCTTTTTTATAGCAAACTAAATTTATTTCTCAGTTCAGAAGGCAAAATAGAAGGTCAATAACAATTCCAGAGTGTGTATTCTGGTCTGGGTATCTAGAGAAGTTGATCTCTTTTTGAGTTCTAATTCTAGGAAAGGGACCAGTTGATCTACCTTAGGTTAATTATATATTGTCAAGGTCAACAACAGTGGCTAGTGGGGCTCAGTCCTTCAACAAACATACCTGCTCTAACTGTGATTCTAATTGTAATGTATTTTGAGGAGATGAGGGAGACAAAGCGAGAATTGAGTTCAGAAAGATGTAAATGTTGATTAGCACATCACAAAAGCAAATAATCAAATGGTAATAAAAATACTATAAGTTATTCAATATCATTTATCAGAGAAATGCAGATTAAGGCCACAATAAAATGTCAGCATATGTCCACCAGAATGGTAATACTGCATGCTGAGAAGGACGTGGAGAAAGTAGAATTCTCATACACTGCTGGTATAAGAAGTGTGTGAAATTTCAGATGTATTCAAATATATTAAAAATGTTTTTCTCTTTCTGGGTTGGACATATATAATACAAATGGAAACATTTACTCTGTGAAGTAATACACATTTTAAAGCTAAAAGTTCACAAGAATCTGCTGAGGCTCCTTGTTAAACTGATTCATTATAAAAATATTAGAATTTATGTGTATAGATGCTAGATATTCTGTTATACTGATTAGTTAGTGATTGAACTATCAGTGTTTCATGAATTTAACAAATGTTTGTTGAGTGTCTTGTATATGGCCGGCTTGTTGCTAGAAGCTAGGGTATATCGAGATTAGCAAAAGACCAGAATTTACTCTCATTAATCAAATAATCAATGCAAATTGTGCTAAGTATTTTGAAGGACAAATGTAAAATATATGTCAAATGTATTTAAATAAATAGTACAATATTATAAGGGAGTGAGAGGTTTTGAGACTTTGGATGGCGTCTGTGGAAGTGATTGAACTGAGAACTGAAAGATGAATAGGTGTAACTTGGTAAAGAGTTGGTAGAGGTTGGAGAGGTAGATTCTTAATGGTAGATGGTGAAGAAATACTTTCTGGCCAAAGGAAGTAATATATAAAATATAAAAGCTCTTCCTAAGGAGGGAGAGGGAATAAGTCTCAAAAGAAGAACTAGAAGTGTAATTGGAGCATAGTGAGTAAGGGGAAGAATGGTGTGATCAGAGGTATAGAGAAGTAGATAGAGGTCAGATCTTGGAGAACCTATGAAGCACCGTTAAATCCATTTCATACAAAGAACTCTAGAAATGCATCTGAGACTTGAAGTTGCTTTAATGTTACCAGATGTGCGTGCCTCTCTCTCTCTCTCTCTCTCTCTCTCTCTCTCTTTCTCTCTTTCTCTCTCTCTCTCGTCTCTCTCTCGTCTCTCTCTCTTTCTTTCTTTCTTTCTTTCTTTCTCTTTCTTAAGAGAACTGCGTACAGAAAAGATTGGGGTGGGGGAAGGAGTTCTACCAGGAGACCAGTTCCTGAGGCCAATGCAGTAGTTCACATAGAGATCTTTTCTCAGATGGCTTGTCAATTGAACACTGGTATTTTAGAAAATGTTAAAAGGCATGCTAAAGGGGGTGGGGATAAGAAAGAATTCTTTGGTTAGTGTGTTTGAGAGATGATTCATAACACAAAGTTAAGCATATTTTGCTAGAATTATTCACAATCTTTAAAATGTGCTGAAAGTCATGAGTGAGGTAAGAGTTTAACCCAAGTAACAGAAATGGAATGAGTGTATTTGAGCCTGAAGGAGGTTTAGTTTTAGGAAATGGAGAATAGTCTGTGAAGAAAGGTTGAGAGAATGAAGTCTGAAAGTATGGACTTGATTTATAAATTGGTAAAGAATTCGTAACGAGTGAATGAACTAAGGTCTACTGTAGGAGGAATTATTGATAGTTGTGGAAAATATATAAGGACACAGCAGCTGGGAAGTCATTCTGTAGTTCAGATCAGAGATGAAAATGTTCTTTTGGGTCTCCCTTTGATTTTATTTGATGACGTATGTTTCCTATTTACCGAAAAAGGTGGTTTTTTGATCAATATTTTATCACTTTAATCTTCAGAATTTTGTGCTTAAGTTACAGATTGATTTGTATTAGATGCTATAAGAATTTAGGAATTGATTGATAAATTTTTTCTGCTTTCCTTCTTCAAGTCAGTGATATTTACTTTCTTAGCCATTAGCTACATTCTGTGTTTTAATAGAATTGCATATATTTAATACTAAATGGACAAATTTTTAAATAATTCGAACTGTTAATATTCATCTTTGTGCTCTGACTAACCCTTGAAATTGTAGGGTTTTTTTAAAAAAAGTTCTGGTAGTGTATTAACTTTAAATGTTTTAGGCATGAAATTCATAGCAGAATAAACCAGATATAAGGCATTTTAATTTTGTGTAGCTCTTATTAGATTATTTAAAAATTTTTAAAGAACAAAGTAATTCATTGAGATTATATTTTGAAATATACTTTTAATGTTCATTTTAATCAGGTGTCATAGTTATCCCATCCATTCTATTTTACTTGGGTCTTTTAGACTAACTCACATAGATTTTATCTCCCCAATAAACTTCTTTCTTCTTTGCTACCACCCAAATGGTAAATATGATTAGTTATACTTTAAAAAAATGATTCCTCCTCTTCCTACTGTGAAAATAATATGGCATTTAATAGAGGCTGTGGTTAAGGCATAGAACTTTTATTTCATAACAAGTTTTTGTAACACGTCCACATCTTCAGAGGGATTTATTTCATTGGAATAATAAATAGTAAATACTTATAATAATGTTTATATAATATACTATTTTAGGCAGTTTTATTGCCTAACAACAATAATATGAAGTAAATATTTTTATTCTTATTACCCCATTATACCAATGAAGAAAATAAGATAGTGTTGTGACTAAAGGTCACAACAAAGCTTATAAATTACACAGCTGGGAGTTGAACCTGGGCAGTTTGACTCAATACTGTTCTCTTAAACACTATGGTATAGTCCCTGTGGACTACTTGAATCACCAGATTCTATCTCTATGGTATCCTCAGGAATCCCTGGGACCAAATTATAGCGCAGTAGATAGGCCAGAGCAGATCCCGTAGGTCAGTTATCTTCTGAAGCTGTACCAGTGAAGTGTTCCAAGAAACTTCCTAGATGTAGCCAGGGAACACCACCAAGGTTTAGCTTTGCAAGCTAACATGCTCTACTGTCTCAGGGCTTGCTGTTTATGATTATAGGTGATACTGGACAAGAAAATTAGGACCCTGTTGGATATGGTTAATTTTTATGTTATCAGTCCTTGGTTCTTAAATACCTTTGCCTGAAAAATGTTAACTGAACATATAATGACTAAAATATAACAGAATTAGCAAGTCACAGGTCTTATGTGAGTATTTTATGTTTTCCATTAAGTTCTTTAAAATGTTTTTGTCAGAAGATATTGTGTAAAAAGTTTTATTAAATGCTTCTGTTTCATTTTCAGTTTATGTATATGGGATCTCATACCTGCTTTTCTGCTAGCTTCTGCTCCTGTATTAAGTCATTTTTTCCATTACTAAAAGCTTGTTTGTTTTTATTGGATAATCTGATTCCAAGTTTAGAACTTCTGCGTTTTACAGGACTGTGGATGACAGGGAGATAAAAAACAAAAAGACTGTAAGAAAAGCAGTTCCTAGCTTCGGCAGAAAAGTCAAAGGCATCTGGTTTTTTTCTATTATTAACTGTTCTCTTCCTATTTTGGAATAAAAGTAAAACTAGAACCTAGTTTAGGTATGGTGGTTATCATAGATACTTTAATACTGCAAACAGTATGCTCTTTGAAGTTCTGAAATAATTCAATAAAATGCTTTTGATCATCAACCTGTTTTAAATAGAAGTGCATTTTCAAGAAAGATTCTACTCTAATTACTCTGCAAGACACTGTAAAATTTAGCATTGTTTAAAGAAAGCTTTATATAGGAAAAATGAATTATGAGTTAGTAACCTAACTAAACATTTCCAATCCCAGACAGCAACACATTTATATAAAAAAATCTATTCTTTGGAAATTTACTGTAGCAAACAATCTGATTTCTCCTTAAGCTAATGAGATTACTCCATTTTAAATATTATAAGCTCTTACTGACTTAGTATCATACAGTATAGCCATTTTCAATTTTTAAAGAAAATAGATTTATTTTTATATAGAGTAATGAAATTTGGTTAAGCCCACCAGTAGTGAAAATAGACGGTAGAGTGAACTTTTATTTTTTAACCTGTCCTAAGGAAATATTCTCTACTTAAAATTTTTTGTTTTGTTTTCTTTTTTTTTAATTTGATGACCTTTTTGTTAGCATAGGCTAAGTATCTTTGGACACTTAATTTTTTCCCCCCTAATTTTGAAGGTAATTCTAGAGTTCAGTTTTATCTTTTTAGTTATCTTTGAAAGCCAAAGTTATGTTTATTGTAAATTAAAAATCATGAGCAAATGAGTTCCAGTAAAACTAAGAAAAGGATTAGGTCTTGTCCTAATAATTTCTTACGGTAATTGTGAAATTTATCAAACGATGTTTTAATTTTCTTTTTAATCTTTTTTACAAGGGCTTCTTGTAGATGGCAGCTGCACTCCTTCCTCTCTTAGAAACATACAAAAGAGACTATGGAGAAGAGCCAGAGAATTATTATAACCTATATTTACATACTAATGAAATACATTTTAAAATTTAATTATGCATGGATAAAGAGAATCGTGAGGTAATTTATGAAGTATAGTCAGTTTTATATAAATAATGAAAAATTGATTTTTTTTCTACTGGCATTTGTTAAATGTTCTAACTTTTTAGCTTTTTAGAAAAATTTCAATGGTTATATATCTGCCCTATGAAAACTTGGATAATACTAAGAAAGAAGAAAGAAAAAAAATTAGCATAGTCCCTTCACTCTGTTAATATAATGATGTTTTTTCTTGCAGTCTCTCTACCTTGCATAGGTTTGTGTTTGTGTGTAGTTTTTATATACTTATTATTGTACTAGAGTTTTTTATCCAACTTACCATATAGCTAATATTTCTTAATTTTTATCATTGAATAATATTCACTTGGATGTTTATAATTTTCTTAATGATTTCAATTCTCTTTCTAGGTTTTCATTATTCATAGCTCACTCATTTATTTATTCGGTCAGCAAATATTTATGGCATGCATGTGCTGGCACTCATATTTTGATGAACATTTTAATGTATAATAATTTTTTCAATGAAAGCGGGATAATTTCTTTAGTACAGATTCTCAGAACTGAATCTTATGTGTCAAAATGAAGCAATATTTTAAACCGCTTATATGCATTATCAAATTGCTCTCAAAAGGTTTCACCAATCTAATTGCCCTTTTGAAATGGGAGTTTGTTTTATTTTAGCTTCATTTTTACTGTACCCATCTCAGTCCCTTTCAGATGATTCAAGATATGGATAATTTTTAGCATTTAAATATAGGTCAATTACATAAATTTTTTAAAATATGTGTAAATGAAATCATTTTTATAATTTTAATGCTTCTACAGAAAATGCTTGATTCAAAATCATAATTTAAAATACATACACAAGAGTTAAAAATCAAGAAAAAACCTAAACATATAAACAAAATAATATGTTTAATAGTAAAGAGAGTTATAATACCAAATAACAAATAATGAGTCAAATTTAACACTGCAAGTAGAGAGAAGGTAGCTGGAAAGAACTCTGGTTCTCAAGTTTAAATCTTGTGTGATTTATTAGCTCTCTGTTAACCCTAACCCCTCTGAGCTTTATTTCTCTTTTGTAAAATGTGGATGATGAAAGCCTGGACAGTAATTGCCAGGAAAGCAGAAAAGAAGATTTGGAATACAGTTACTGTATGCCTCCCCTTTAGAAGAAAAAAGAAAAAGAAAAAAAGATTCTAGAATAGGATATTTGAACAACTTCTGTGTAACTCTAGCTCTCAATTATTGTTACTGTTTAAGTGTATGTTATTAAGCTCTAGTGGTGCTATCTTTAGATTAGTGGGATTTTTCAATTTTTATTTTGCTGGAATGCTTACCCAGAATTTTGCAGAATGGCTTGTAAAAAATTGTTTGAAGGCTTTCAAGTATACCAAGCTGGAAAATAATAGCTATAGTAAAACATGAATAGAATTAGTGGAGAAAGATTATTTTAGTAACATGGCAGCTGGAAGAAAGATTAGCCAAGCCATCTGTGAGTTGAACTGCAGTATAATGTGTTAAAGTGGATTTTCAAATATGAATTTTGCTATTTTAGGTTTTGGAAATGCTTTTGTATTTTTATGTGAACTTTTATGTGTTATTGGTATTCACTTCAGGCAAAGTGAAGATGCTTCATTGTGTTTTGGAAAATTACCATAGTTTCTCACCTTGCTTTCTGCTTTACTTCTACACTATACACACTTTCGTTTGGCCCTTATAAGCACCTAGAGCTGTATCTTTTCAAAAAGTCGAATGTGGAGCAAATGAAATCTGCAGTTATTTTCAAGTTTATTAAAAATTAATTGCTCAGTAAAATGTTATATTGTAGGGCGGTGTTTAAGAAATGGAGAGCTAGTAAAGTGTGGAGGGAAGAACTTCCACTGTAATGGGCTACTTCATCTCTCTATGCCCTTTCCTCTTCAGAGTCTGTTAAGAAGGATAATAATGTTCTGCAGCTGGGATTTCAGGGGATGAAATGAGATGGTATATGTGAAAGTACGTAGCACAGTCTTTCCTACCAAAGGGAAAGAGAGCTAATATTTGAGGAACTACTCTGTTTCAGACTTTTTGTTAGATGTTGAGGCACAAATAGAAAGTATCTGCCTTTGAGTTTATAGTCTATTTGGGGGAAACAAAATGGAAGTGTCTGAAATGACTTTCGAGCATTTTCTCTCTTTAATTAATGATACCATTTGAAACCATATAAATGGTGTTCTTATTCTAGTCCAGCAGAATTGGGAAGAACTTTTACATAAAAATAATTACTTTGCTGTTTGTAGATGATATACACCGGCAGATTTTCAGGGGGGAAATCTAATGTGTTGGGAGAAAGGTAGAGTTACTGAGTAGAGGGGGAAGTAGGTTAGTTAGTAATAGTTGTGTACTGTGGTTTTACATTTTTTTTTGAAAAGTGAATCCATGATTGTATTTATATTTTATTTTCTCAAAGAATTAATTGTAATAAGCAAAATAGGTAAAAGAAAATGTATATGCATGAAACGAGAAAGTAAGATAGGACTTTCCAAGATACAAATTGTGATATTTAGAATAATACAAACATTTAGATTCTACTTGATTGGTATTTTAGATAGAATCGGTTGAAAATGACTTTGTATGGTAAACAGCATGGAAGCAAGACTTCGTAAAAAAAAAAAAAATGTAAGTTACTTTCAGAGTTCAACATTTGTTGTTTATCTCTCTGAAAATTATCTTGTGTATCAGATAAATGTTCAACCAAATTTAATAACTTTAAAATAAGAATCTCACTATATTTTTCAATTTGGGAATCAGATTTCAAAAAATCTGGCATTTGCTAGAAAAATTGGACCAGTTGTGAGGATTAGATGAAATACTGTATAAAAAACAATACAAATAAAAGAGCTTAAGAGGAAATGTCAAATTTTCACCTTAAACATTGGTACTGATATTATCTCTAACACTTGAAGCCCAGAGGAAATGATATTCTTTGTTAGGGAACGTTTATCATAGACTTGAAATTGAAATCTGCTTTCAATTTATATATCTCTCTTAAACAGATTATCAGGTGTATTAAGTAGTTGACACTCTATCCAAGCTGAACATTAGAGAATAAGATCCCAAATCTTTAACAAGACCTAGCAAGATCCTACTGACTTTTGTAGTCTCTTCCTGCTGTTCATCTATATTCCAGGTACACTTCCTTCAGACCCTTCAATACACTGAGCTGTTACATACCTCCAGCCCCTGTATTGTTTTCCCTTTGCCTGAAACAGCCTCTCCACCTCTTGGCTAACTCCTTATTCATTAAACTTCGTGACTTCCTGAAGGAAGCCTTTGTTGACTCCGTTTTATTCTTCACAAACTTGTCCCTGTTACTACTCGGTTCTTTCATACCTCTTCTCTTAGAGTGTAATTATGCATTTATTATTTGTTTATTTGTCTACCATTGAAGTCTAAGCATTTATCATAGTCCCTGGCTCATTCATACTGAAGGCTCACTAAATAACTGTTGAATGATTAAGTTTTAAAATTCAGTAGCTTATTTTTTAATCTTAGTTTTCACTTTGCCTTTTCTCTTTCTTACCCTGTGTCTTTTTTTGACAAATTCAATTAGTACATAACTTATTCTTACTGCATGGTAATATTTACTTTTAAGGAGGCTATGTAGTTGTCCTGCACATTTTCTTCTTCTTCTTTTTTTTTTTTTTTTTGATAATGACTTCAGAAAGTGAGGAGCAAGTTAAAGAAAGCTTATTACTATTTTGCTGCTTCAAGAGAAATGAAAACATATAGTGACAATAAAAAACAGTATGCAAAATTTTATAGTAACTTTATTTATAATCACTAGGAACTGGAAGACAAATCAAATGTCCATTAGTTGTCATGTCAAGAACCCGAATGTCCTTCAGTTGTCCTTCAATAACAACAGGAATCCTCCTGAACACAATTAATCACTGTAGAGAAAGCTGGCTCCAGAGCATGATTACTACTGATTTTTTCAAGGGCGACCCTTATTTTTCTAGCTCACATGATTATGTATCTTATGTAATCACTTTACCACAAAACATATCTTAACTAGTTCCTGATCTAGAGCCCTCTTGTGTATTGTCCTTGAACTTTTGCATATTTCTGTAACAGTTCTGTAATTTATTTACTTGACTGTATCTCCCACTAAAATATAAGTTCCTTACTTTTGTCTTTGTTGCCCTAGCACATTAGCTAGAAATACTGATTGCTAGACATTCTGACAGTGGTTAATGGTATGAAGAATTCTCTTCACAATGATCCATTTCAAAGACTTCAATCTTGGAGCTTTGAATAGAAGTGAACATTTAGAAATTGTTCTCCCTGATTTATTTGATGTATAGATACACAGGTGAGTAGTTAAATTAAGATTTTTAATAGGTGGACAGTCCTTCTATACTATGGTACAGGACATCTCTTTGATTGCTGGTTTGATTTGGTGTATCTGTGGTGGCTATTCAGGAGCCTTCTCCTTTCCTTAAAATTCAGTGGGTATACTTCTGAAGTTGTATACTGCACTGAACTTAAAGAGAATTGCCATTCCAGATTGTGTGAAGATACACTTCTGAAAATATTTTTAAATCCCAGACAGAAACCTACATCTATCTCTGGAAGGAATAAATTGGAGGATAGTTTCCAACCCTTGATTTGTCTGCAGCCTCATTTCACAGATGTGCCTTTGACTTTTTTTTCACGACTTAACCACAACAAGAAGAATAAATAAATTTAATAAGCAGCTTAATTAAACTGATATATATCGTTCCAGCATGTGCAAAGCATTCTTCTAGGAACATTATGGGGGGGAAAGAAGGCTAACAAAATTTGTAACTTCAAGGAGTATATAGTCTAATAGAGGCAAGTCAAGTGCATATATAAATAACATGCAGAACAGGATAAAAGGTATAACCCAGTGCTAACTATATTCATAAAAGAGGATGTTCCACCAATCAGTGGCTAAATGAAAGAAAACTCACATGATCAAGTCTTGGTGACAATGTGGAGCAATTGGAATTCTGGTTGGTGGAGATGTAAATTAGTACAGTTACTTTGGAAAATATTTATCATTTTCTTATAAACATACAACTGCCCAGAAATTCCATACCTAATGTTTACCCAAGAGTAATAAAACATATGGTCTAAAAAGACTTGTGCCAGATGTTCAAAGCAGTTTTATTCTTTATAATTGAAAAGTAGAAAGAGCCTAGTTGTTCATCAATAAAGGAATGGATAAGCTACTAGGCAGTTAAAGGATGAACCCCTAATACCCACAGCTACATGAACGAATCTCATAAACATTTCATTTAAAGAAGTCTTTCACAAAATAAGGATCTACTTTGGAGTTCCACTTAATGAATTTTGGAACACCCACATCTTACTTATGGTGGAAAAATAAAACAGAATAGTGGTTGCCTCTGAATATGTGTGTGTGTGTGTGTGTGTGTGGTGAGTGATGGGGGGAGTTGACTAGAAAGGAACAGGAAGGAACTTTATAGTCATGTTCTAAATCTTGATAGGGGTTTGGCTTACACAGGTTTATGCATTGTTAAAACACAGCTAACATACATATAAGATCCCCATATTTCATAGTATGTAAATTTTGCATAATACAACTAAACAGATATTGAATTCCACTTAATGATACACATGCTGAAGTATTTAGGGAGATAATTTACTAATTATACTGATCTCTATAATTTTACCTTTTTGATACATTTCCAAGTAGCTAGATTAATAGCTGAGTAAAGGAATGACAAGATAGATAGATATGTGTCAAAGCAAGTAGTAACCTATTAATACTAGAATCTAGATGGTGGATACAGAAGCAACATTCTTTAAGATTTGCTGTATGTTTGAACATTTTCATAATAAAGAGTGGAGGAAAAGGAGAATATTACTTGTGGAAGGTAGTATCAGGAAATGTTTTTATGTTTTATGTAGTTTTTAGGATGTAAAAGAATGGAAAGGATTTGGCGGGGGTGGGGGGGCGGGTAGAGGTATAGTTAAAGCATTATAGGAGGAGAGAGTAGCATTAGAAGAAATACCAGGATAAGAATTAGACTAGAGAGGAGTCCAGTTTGGCTAAAGCAATAGAATAAAATATTGAAACATAAACAGAGAAAAATATAAGGCATTTATATAAGAAGTCAATAAGAAAATTTTTTTAGGATGGGTAGGACATTTCTTCCTCTAAACTGAAGGAAAGGAAGAAGTGGAATGTGAAGGTATAAGAACTTTAATGTGGAGTGAGATCCTCAGAAAATTTTATTGACCATTTCAGTTTTCTTGATAGTGTAAGATTGTGTAGCTATTTGGTATTTGTCATAAGTGGCATTGTGGAACAGTAGAATTTAATACCTGTGGGATCTTAAGGAGACTGGAGGAGATTGGAGTGGTAAATGTAATGTTATAGGAATTCAGGCAAAAGACATTTAAGAATATTCTGTCAGAATATTAACAGTGATGTTAGGGTGAAGTGATAGCTGACCAAATCAACCTGGTTTCATGATTTTTCTAGCATTGCTTGACAGCATCTGCATAAGAGCACAGAGAGCAAATGGATACTATTCTACTCAGCCCTAGAGATTGGTTATAAGGAATTACAGAGAATTATAAGGAATTCTGGGGTGGTGAATAGATAATTGAAATAGAGAGTAGGTAAGTAAAGCCTGTAAATGTTGAAGAATTGGAAGGGGTCAAGAATCAGGAATTCACAAGGAGGACATCCCCCCAAAAAAGATACAGTCAAAAAGGGAGAAAAAGATGAGAGATGGGGTACTATGCTCTTCTCTGGGAATTTCAGAATTCTGGGATCTTAGAGGTGACACATGGAAGTGGTGGCATTATCCTTCACCTAATCACATAACCCAGAAATTTAGGGGTCTTAAAACTCTTTTTCTCTTAACCTCCATCTCAACAGGAATGTTTTAATTCTTGAGTTTTCATTGTGAAGCTGAACTAAAATATATAAGCATTGAGTAGCTAACATTAATGGGTAGACAGGCAAATGAATGACTTGTCTTACAGTTGAATATTGCTGCTTAGTTTCATTTGCAGGCATTTGCATTTATGTTTGAGTTGGTACCAAATATAATAAATTTAATTGTCATAGACAAATGAGGAAATACTAAGATAAATTTAATGAAATGTCATGGTTGCAGTAGGTGAGGGTCAATTCTCAGACAAAAGAGATCAAAGACTGATTTTATAAACTAAAGAAAAAAATGGTGAGTGTATAAATTTGTTTTGATTTATACAGGCACTAAAGTGTGTATAAAGGCCTGGGTTTAAGCTCCTTAAATAGCATGATAAATATTGTTTCAGTCAGTTTTAGGGAAGTCTGGGATTTTTTTTGTTCTTTTTAGAAGGCTCCCCTTTTATTACTCATATTTGACAAATACAGTTGTACAGCGTAAATTTAGTCTACTTAGCGTGGTTTATAAGGCCAATTACAGTCTCTCCCCTCTCATCTCTACTTAATTCTCCCTAATCACCTACCATCCCTTCTTGCAATACTAGTGCTCTCTGTCTGATATACTACTCCCCTCCTCCCTTTTAAGGAAATTGATTAACCCTCACAATTTTTTTATCCTTAAAGACACAGATTAGGTTTCTCGTAGAAGCCCTGACTCCTCCCCAGACTATTCTGTCTGCTGAGTTCCTATAATATATAGCATTTGCCATACTAAATAAAGATCACCTTATTTCTTGTTTGGCTCCCAGTTAAATAATAGATTTCATAGGGATCTGTATTAATCATGATTCATCGTTTTATGCCCAGCATATTGTATATAATAAATGATAGATGTTCAATAATTGTTAAAAAGTTCTGAATAGTGTAGCAGTGCTGGTGAGGGGAACTAAAGCTCAGAAACAGGTTTTGGTTTTCTGAAAGATGTTTTCTGGAAGAGGAAATATATTGTTATAAAATAGAGCTTTGGGGTTTATCACCAGGTCTTATTTATACATTGTTTCTTATTAACATGAAACAACTGTAACAGAAAAGACTTAAATTTGTATCAGACATGACCATTCCTTTAAGTTTTATACATGGTTGAGTTCTATAAAATGAACTTCTCTTTTTGTGTTCTTTAATTTTCGAGAATTAAGTCACAGAGTAAGTTATTAGTACATTTTATTCTAAAGACATGAGCATACAAAGTTGTAAAATATAAATATGATAAAAGTAAATTATCTCACGTTCTTTGTTCATTTTCTTAGGGTCACCACTATTTTTTTTCCAAGAGCTCTGAAGTGATCACAAGTTGTGTCACATAATTATTCTTAATCACTCCCATGCAAAGAAAACACTGCCAATAACATTTATTAGTTTCCTTATTTTCAGCAGTTGTAAGTTTTGATGTTACTTGCTTATAGATCAGCCCTCTACATTTTACAGGGCATAATTTCTGTGATTTTTTTTTTCTCATTGGAAACTTTATAATCTAAACAACAAGTAGAAGAGAAGCATTACTCATAAACCTGAAACAGACGTTGCAGAATCCACACACTTAAGCACAAGTATTTTTATTTTACTTGGGAGAAGTCCTCACATAGTTTCTGTGTAATCATATTAGGCGCAATTATTTTTTAATGTTTGGCAAATTAAGAGCTACAAATTAAAATGAAGAATAGAAGGAGGCTATCAGGTAGTTTAAAGAGGTGACAAATGAAAGCAAGATAGAAGGCAGAAAATCTATTTAGAGCAAACATGATTCCCAAAAAGTATTTTAGGTAACATTTTAGCTGCCTAAAACTATTGGCAACAAGGATACTGTTGTACAACATCAGAATTTAATAGTCGATACCATAATTAGTTAATAGAAGTTAAGTTACATTTTTGTACTTATTTAAAATGACAAAGGAATGTGTAACAGACTCTAGGAAAATTTCCATCAAAAGAATTTTTTTTAAAGGAAATTTCGGTGATTAATATTTACTCTGTATTATAACTGTAAATTTGTAATGTTTTACAGGAACACTTTTGAGATTATCTGCAAGAGTATATTTACTTGAAAACTAGATTTTTAAAAATCCTTTCATGGCAGTTAGTACCTGTGTGTTTCATTTATTTTAAGGTTATTAGATTTGACTGTTGTCTAGGCGATTCCATCCACGGGAATCCCAAGGCCTTATATGGTCAAGACTTAGCTTTTAGACTTCAGTGAAATGCAAGGCAACACTCCAAAAAAAGAAAAGGAAAAAAAAAAAAACGAACTAGCTGGCTTTCTTTCACTTTGTCTTCAATGCTCTCTTGGCTGCCTTTATTACAAGACAGTAGCTAAATTACTAAGAACCTTATGTGCATTGGAAGTCTGTCTTACTAGTAGAAGGAATTCCTTTTGTGGCAGTAGTTTTATGCTAGAATGCTAACATTATTTTAACAACACATTACATGCTACTGGTTATATAACTTGATTTTTAAAAAAGGAAACTTAGAGGCAGTTCTGGTTTATTTTGTCTCACTATAAGGGAGAATAGGGGATCATATCTGCATGTGGTGCAATGGGAAGTGTAGGTTTCATTAATGGCAGGTACTGGAGAAAGTGAAATTGAAATTATTTTCTTGGAGTCTCTCCTACCTTGGAACTCCCCCTATCTGGTTAAGAAACACAGGTGAGAAAGGTGTGAACAGAACATTCAAGAGCAGCAGTAATAGTCAAAACAAAAGGCTGCTAAAATAATAACTTGTTTCTACACTGCTATTATCTTTTCAGCTCTAGTCATCTATTTGCTTTGAAGAATGTGATGATTTTTTTTTTTGAGTGATCATGAGTATCACTCATTTGTATATCTAACTCCAGAATAGTTTAATATTTTGTAGGTATTAAATTTCTTATCAGTTAAACATTTTTTCATATAGGAAAAGAGAAGTTATTATTCCCCCTAACATAATAAGATGGCAAAATGTTTTGTAACTTATCCATCCTCCTATGGTAAGTCAGATATGACATGGAAAAATTAATTTCTCTGATATTGTCATCTATATACAGGTGACAAAGAATCAGCAACCTATTCCTGAGTCCTACTAGCGAAGTTAAATCATACTTATAGGTTCCTCCATTCAACATTTCATTACTTTCTATTGTATTCTAGATACTATGTTATGAATACATAATGTAATCCTTACCTTTGAGAGCTCATAGTATAGTGGAGGCAGAAGGAGAAGAAAATGAATGCAGAGTTAGTACTTATGGGTAGGTAATTATAATACAGTGTTTTGAGTGTTAGGACACATGTTCATGGTGTTAACAGAAAATGGAAGAGAGAGTGATTCAACTCTAGCTACATTAACATAGTTTGGGGAAGGCCTTAGAAATTAAGACTTAAGATGGCTAAAAGAAGACTAAATTGAAGAGCAATCTGTAGGGTCCAGCAGTGCCTCAGACATTACTCGGGAGTACTCTTTTGTTTTTCTTCCAGAGAAGTTTTAATGTCCCAAACTACCTTCGTTAATTCTTATCATCAAAAAGAATTGAAATTTTGTTAGGTAACTTTCTCTTCGCAATTGGACTCAACCTTCTTCTTCTGCCTATCTGCTTTTTTTGAGATGGGGCTAAGGATGTGCTTTTCGTGGAGTTCTTAGCACTGAGTTTTTTATCTGAAAACCTTTTGTCACATCTACCTCAGCAGAATTTTGTAGCCTTGGTCTTTCTGGCAGAAAGAGCTGTGTGTCAGTCTTTTAGATAGCTGGAGAACTATCCAAAAAGATGAAAATCTCATTTGTCATGTGTCGAGTCAGCCTTGTTAATCATCGAATGTCTAGTTTAGGTAAGCAATAAGAAGATCTTTCAAAAGTTTTCTGGACTTACGCAGTTATTGGTACATGAAATCCACATACTAAGTTTTCTCTCTAAAATAGTAAAATTATAAAATTATTCGTTATTGATTAAATATATCCGAGAGAGAATTGGAAATCACAGTCAATGGTACACACATTATATTACAGATAGATTGTATGTATGGAACAATGGTTACCTCAACTTAGACATAAAATAGATTTTGGTAATAAAAATAAATGTTACTTGACAAGTTCTGCAGTAAAGAAATCTGTTTTATTCCAGTATTTCCTAAATTTACTTGTTTTTAAGAACTTTTTTGTCAAAGATTCTTTTTTTTTTTTAGGCAAGGCAACCCTTAGTTGACCTCACAGATTGCAAGGACCTTGTCAGCTTACTATCCCTTATTTTTCACGCCTGTAACACCTGGTCTTCCTAGGTGGTCTCCCATCCAAGTACTCTAACCAGGCCCGATCCTGCTTAGCTTCTGAGAAAGATTCTTTTATTAACTTTTCTAGTTCAGCAGTTTCGTAGAAAGTTTGAGAAATACTGCAGTAAATTTTTCTTATAAATTGCTTACAAAAGTGCTCCATACTGACAGTTGTTTCAGGAGGCAAATTTAAAATTTAGGTATTCTTATTTCTGCCTTATTTCTCTTTTGACTAGTAGTGATTTATATTTCAAGGCATGTCAAAACTTCATTATCTGTAAATATAAAAGTACTATCATCTTTTTATAATAATTTGGGAAAAGTGAATAAATGAATGAATTATGCAATACAAAATGACACATATCCCTTTCCTTCAAATGCAAAAGATTATATAAAAGCTGACTTTTTCCCTTCTTGCTATTTATATGACCTTCCTCCATAAAAGGTAAATCTTGGACTATAATAATTTTTGTATTTATTGAGTTAGTTCTGATCATTTAGAAGGTTATGCTGTTATACCCTTTCACTCATCAAATAGGAGTACTGGCATATTATCAGTTGATTGTTATTTATTCTGAAGTTGTAACTTCAGATCGTTTCAGGATTTCAAGAAATGAAGGACAGTCCAGTGGTTGAGCTTTGGATTGGTGGAAATGGAGTGATAGGTCTAAATTTAGATAACTAGCTTAAAAGACTAATTGATGACATTTAAGAGGAGATGAAATAAAAGAAAAGACAGATTAGAGATTAAGTAGAAAAGGGAACATAATGTTTGGAAACATACAAGCTGAAGCATTGAAAACTAATATAAATGCCTCTACGTTCATCAGATATCTAGCAATGTAGCTGTTATTTATTGCTGCATAACAAATTACCCCTAAACTTAAAATAATAAATATTATCTCACATTTTCTGTTGTTCAGGAATTTTGGATGTGACTTAGGTGCTTCTGACTCAAGATCTCACATGAGATTGCCCTCAAGCTATTGGCTGGGAGTCAGATCTCACTTGAAAGTTTAACTAGGGGGGCTGGAGGTGGGCAGAGATACATTTCAGAGTTCATTCGTGTGGTTATTGGCAGAGCCACATGGGCCTCTCATCTTGACTGCTTCTTGACCTACCAATTGAATTCACCCAGGTTTGTGAGTGATCCAAGAGAGGGCAAGAGAGAGAGTACATACCTAATCCCAAAAGTGATACCTCATCACTTCTACCTCATTCACTTTGTTAGAATCAAGTCATTCAGTCTAGCTCACACTCGAGCAGAGGGTTTTACACCATAATGTGACTGCCTTGAGTCTGGGATCTTTGCTATCTTAGAGGTTACCTACCACAAGCAGCAAACTAAAATAAAATAATTTTTGTGGCATTTTCCATACCTTAATTTATATTAATAAATATTTAAAGGTTGGTTCCTATTTACTATGACTTGCTTACTAGGAATTGTTTATTTCTCCCTTTCTTACCGTTTAACAACATACTTAACAGTTATCATCTTTGCTTGTTTGTGTGTTTGTTTTTCCTTTGTTCTCTGTCCGAATGTTTGGTGGCCCTCCTGTTTTGTGACTTGCTTCCTTAATTTCTCCATCAGGGGTCCCAGAGATACGGAGTAGCTTGGTAGTCTAAAATGGAAAATATCTATATGTTTAACATAACCAAATAAAGTTTTTCAATTTCCCCAGGACCCAGAATTATAGATTTTTTTACTTCATCTTTGATACTTTTTGCTGAGGTGTATCTGAATATAGCAGAACTCCCAGGTTCTCAGCCTCTGTTAGACATATCTTTGTCTTTCCTTTCTAAAAAAGATGCAGGAATATAATTCCAATGTTTAGATTGCCTCTTCCCAGCTATTATTTCCCCTATCCATGTCATGGCATGACAAAAAAAAAAAAATTTCCTTTCTCTTCAGATTCTGATTTCTCCTCTATTTCTCTCACATCTAAGTTAAGTACTCCAGTGACATCCATATCATTTATCATACTTTTTGTTATTGTTTAGTTATCTGTCTTTTCTGCTGAATTCTGAGCTCTGTGAGTGCAGACAGAAATCTGCTCTATATCCTTCCACAGTGTATTCCTAGCAACTAGCATAGTATTTGGCTTTAGTGGGCACTCAATACATATTTGTTGAATTCATCAATAATCTATTCTTTATTGGCCACATTTTGCTGAACATTGAAGAAATTTGTCAAGAAACAATTAGATAGCTAACAACTATGTGAATCTTTTGTTTTGGAAAACCATGAGTTTTATTTCCTCATTATAGATAAGCTTTTAGAAAATATCTCAGTGACTTTGAATTCTGTTAATTTTTTGCCATATATTCTTTCAGACTCTTGATTAGGCATATCAGTGGCAAGAACTGTATCTCATAATACATATTCTTGTAACCTGATGGTTTTTTTTTTTAATTGAATTGAATAAAATAGTAAGTAGATGCTTTTATTCCCTTGAAACTAAATTTTCTTGTTAGTAAATATGCATGGATTAAACCCCTCTAGGTCAGTTAGTGACTATGTCTGATAAAAGATCCAACAAGGAAAAGAGCTGCCTGTAGCTGCCTTCTTATCTAACTCCAGAGTTTAGACAGTAAAGAAACCTGGCAAAAGATTTATTTTTCCCAAAAAGATTTCTTCAACCTCTCTCTACTCACATATATTATTATTGCTATATTGCTTATATAAACTGCTTAGTTTTTTTTCTTTTTTATCTGCATATCTTAATTTCCTAATTAGATTATAAACATCCCAAGGACAGTACTACATGATCATTTGTTTTAGTTCATTAACAAAAACGTATTGAGTAGCACTGGTAGGTATTATGGGTATATAAGGCAGTTTCCATTCTTAAGGGACTGCATCTAGTTGGAGGAAAAGATGAGAATACATGAAATAATAAAGGTATCAGGTTTCACAGTACTTAGTATAGTTTTATGTACGTATATATACAGGTCATAAATGCCTACTCATTAAGGAGAAGTTAGCATTTTATTTTGATTTAATCTACATATATTTATTATGTACTTGCCATATGCCAGGCAGTGTGCATAAAGGAAACTGATAATATGCTCTCTAGTGCTGGTCCTTGTATCATATCATAAAAATGGTTGGCCCAATCTGCTATACATAGTAGACAATCAATAAAAATTGTGTAAGAGAATGATCCTGAAGTCGATTTTTTATTTTTGTCACTAAGGATTCTAATCTCTAGAGGAAATGCTCTTACCTATCATGTCCCCAAATAAATGCGTGGTCCTCTAGGTTTAACTCAGTACCTTATAGATATTTATCAGTAAAAGAAAAAACAGTGCTGTGTAATAAGAGTAGATAAAGGGTGTACTTTAATCTTTGAATATTTATGGTTTCCAGTTTGGGGAATTCTCATTCAAATAATTAGTACTTGTTGGATAAAGTATGAATATTAAGCAGTGCTTAGATTACTTTTACCCTAGAAACTTTATTTTTTTTTTATTTCAAAAATGTTTTTCATATCTTCTTAGCATGTATATTTGCTGTGTCTAGTTCTTTCAATCCGCAAATATATGTTATGTCTTCTCCTTGTCAGGCATTTTGTCTGCAATATTCTCTATAGGATACTATATATACATTAAATAGCCAGAACTTTTATTAATCCGAATGTAGAATTCCCCATGTTCTTGCCATTGTTATAATCTATTTTGAATTTATTGTTCCATTCATTTTATCATCTGAATATATGATTTATTATGAGAACAGATTTTTATTTTTACATCTAGATTTCCTATATACGTGGTAAGAGTAGAAAGGCAAAAAATTTAATTAAACTTAAATGCAATGCTGAAGTTATTAGCTGTTTTCATAACTAAATATTATAGATGACCTCCTAAGATTATACATGCTCATTTTATTTGCCAGTCTTAATGCAAGACCAGGGTGTTTGTTTTTTATTATTTAGTGTTGGGAGTACTGCTTGGAGTTCTTTGTCGTTTTCCTCATATAAACCATACTCGTAATTCCTCCTTTGACATATCTAAATTTAGTTTTCTTTAAAATAGAACAAAAACTTGCTTGGATATCTTAAATCCAGTTCCTCTTTAATCATACCGACTGACACCTATGTCACCCAGAATGCTTAGGACATGGATGATTTTCTGGTATATCTACAAATTTCTGTTCTCACAAGTTGAACAGAACTGAGTTTTCCTAAGAGTCATAAAGAGATGTTTCAAGGAGGTGGAAATTGATTTAGAGAACTTTTGCATTCAAATTCATTTGTATATCATTTATCAGTAATTAACTGTTACTAATGATTAGGCACAAATTGTAAGCATTTCAACTAATTGACTAAAATCACATTTTCACCTAAGTTGCTATACATTATACAACTAAATCTTTTCTTTAGCTTTACTCTCTTGCATTGTATATAATATATATGAATAAGCTTATGTAAAACTTTTATATATAAAAGTGTTTGAAGGAGGTTTGAAATGTCCAAGATTTTCTAAGTTAAAATTTAATCATGCTCTTAGAAATCATAGGTGGATGGGACTTTTACTAAAAGTAGTACTGGAAGGGATATTTGACAACTCTCTACCATTTAATTTTTTTGTAATTTATAGAGAGATGAAAAAGTACGTCTTGGGTAAGAATATTAAAAAAGGAAAATATAAATGGATGATGTAGAATGTGGATTATGTATTGATATAAACATAACAGAACTTACTATTTGACAGTAAGTGCTAGATCTTTTAATTCATATACTTCTTATAGTAAACTTTTGAGGTGGCTACTGTTATTCTCATTTTCCAGAGCAAACTGTGGCACACAGGATGTTAAGTAATTTACCCAGTGACGCCTGGCCAGTAAATGGCAGAACTGGATTAATCCCAGACAGTCTGGTTCTGGAGACTGTACTTTTAACAAAACCACTTACATGAAAAGGAATATAACAATGTTAGAATACGTTTTAAATGCTACTAAACTTGTAATTGTGATTTTACTCAGTCGAATTACATAGGTGCTAAACACATTTGTTTTTATCTCTTCTAGGAATGAAATTTACTGATTTTTTAAGAAACACATGCCTCATCCCGAATCTTTCTTTAAGCCATGGACTCTTGTCTACTTTGAGCGAACATTGTATAGCTCCTTTATTCAACTTTTCGTTATTTGATTTTTCATCTTTTTCTTAAAACATGGGGAACAATGTTTGTCCCCCTTTAAAAGAAAAACATATGTTTTATATACTTGAACTAGTTTATTCAATTAGTTTACAGCTAAAGTTGACAAAACTGCCTGTACTTGGGTTTAAATGACAATACTGTCTTCACATAGCCATTTATTATTGGTAATTCCTCTGAATGTGTATTCAAGAAAAACTTAAACATGTCAAATAAGATTCGGAAGAATATTTGAGTCGTTCTGTTTTTTTCCACATATGGCTTAATAAACTGACCATATTTAGTCAAATATTTAAAGTCAGCACATCATGTGTCTCTTAATGTGCTAGCTTTTGATTCTCTTAGCAACAATATTTTTATGGGTATGCTTTGCCAGTTTCTTGTGTATGCTTTATAAATGTTCTGGAAAATACTTGAACCATTTACATGACAAACTTGAGATTCATATATAATATGTATTTTGTGACATTGTTTTTAGCATTTAATTTATATTAAAACTTAAAGGAACATGCAGATTTAACATGAACTGTTTCAGTTATTTTTGTAGGTGTTTCTTATACTGAGAAACAGATATTTTAAATCAAAATCAGCAACCATGATTTACTGGGAAATGGCTATTCCTATATGTTAATTTTTTCAAATAGGGTAATCACCTTCTTAAAATGGAAAAACTTTAAAAATTAACTATTCTGAAAAATCTTCATCTTTAACCTCAAAGAATTACTTATAATATAAAGCAAATAAAACTCTGTTCTAAATCCTGCCCACGTTAATCCTCACCATATGCAACTTTGCATTCATACACCAGGAAGTGTTTGTCACTTGTTCGTATGTTAAGCTCAGGAGTAGAATCTTCTCCAGGAAAATATTTCTTGGCTACCACCATTCTCCTTAGTTATTTTTTTCCCTTGAACTTCCACACTAAGCAGTGCACAGCTCTATAATTGTATTTATCATATTTCTTTTGATATAATCATCTACTTGTGTATTGTCTCTCTTAATAGATGGTGAACTTGAGAACTTTCTGTTTAACTAAATTAATAAAATACCACAAATGTCATTGTATTCCAAGTAGAATATATTATCATTTAATCTTAACCCTTTTAATGTTTTCATAATCACTTCTCTACATTCTCTCTGAGTGATCTTAAGTCCCATTGTTTTAATTATTATCTTAATGCAGATAATCCCAAATTGATATTTCCATCCCACATTTATTTTCAAAGATCTGCATATTCAGTTGACCACTGTACATGCATGGTTAGATAGTTATACAGACACCTGTTCAGCATATCCAGAGTTAAAATCATCTTTCCCCAATTTGCCCCTTGATCCTGTGGTATTTATTTCTATGGCTTCTCCCTATCTTTCACGCTTCATATTCAATCTTTAATTAATCTTGCACATTTTCTCCTCTAAATTCTTCTTAATACAGATCCATTCTGAATAACTACAATTGCTGAGTTCAGGCTCTTCCCTTTACATTACATTACTTCCAGTAATCTTTCTGAAATACTTTCTTTACATTACTTCCAGTAATCTTTCTGAAATACTGAACTGATCATGTCACTCCCTCTACTTAAAAACTCTGAATAGATTCACAAACATCATCTTCTTGAAATTCTAAAATGTTTTCTCTTGCTTCCCCCTACTGCTGAATTGAGCCATTGTTCTTGATGGGAGTATAATAGGTTCTTTTGATGTGCGAGAGTAGAAAGATTTAAAACAGTCTATAGCAGCAGTCCTCAACCTTTTTGGCAAGAAGGGACCAGTGCTCCTATGAGAATCTAATGCCTGATAATCTGAGGTGGAGCTGAGGCGGTGATACCAGCTGAATCTTCGCTGTCTTGCCTGCCTGCCGTTCACCTCCTGCCATGTGTCCTGGTTGCTAACAGGCCACTGACTGGTACCAGTCCATGGCCCAGGGGTTGGAAACCCTTGACTTATAGTATCAAATCTAGTCACCTTTGCATTATATTCATATCTTTTACCTGCAGTATGTTCAGACCTTTTACCACCTAACCTTATCCTGTTTTATAATTAACAGATGCTTTATGCCACTGGATGACTTGCTATTTGTTTGTTCTATGCATTTTTTGTAATTATAGTGCATTTGCTCATTGATGTTCCTTCCAGTTAACTTGCTAAATGAATAACTCCCATGTAATCTTCAAAACCTTTCTCAAATATATACTCCTTAATGAGACCTCTGTGGACCATCTTAGTCGCAAGATTTCTTTATATTCCCAGTGATATTTTAGAACTTTATACCTGCTGCTCTTATTCCCTTATATGATCATTGTTATTTATGGACTAGTCTCATATATTATCATGTGATCTTTTCCATCCCGTGTGTTTCTAGTTCCTTGGCCTATATAATATGAAGAGTAGCTAAAGGAATTAGGGATAGTCTACAAAATATGTGAGAATTCTCCACGGAAAAAGTCTTTATAATATTTAAAAGTTTATCAGTTAAAAGTAGGATTCCATTTGACATGTGAAGTTTCAGGAAGGAGGGGATGGAAATTACAGGAAGACGTATTTTAGCATGTACAATTTAGAAAAAGTAGTGCCGTATGCTGGAAGTAATCCATAGTAGGAGTTCAGTAAATGGTAGCCTATCTTTTTTCTTTTTTTTTTTTTACATTTTAAATTGAGATATAACTTACATACAATAAAGTATATAGCTTTTTAAGTATACAATTCAATAAATTTTTACATATGTGTATGCATAAGTAAAAATCAGAAAAGTAGAGAACATTTCCACTTCTCCAGAAAGTTCCCACATGCTCTCCCCATTATTTTCCCACACATTTAACCATGGCTCTGAGCTTTATTACCAGAGATTAGCTTTGTTTGGAAACTTACAATATATGTCCTTTGTGTCTGCCTTTTTTCACTATTTATATTTATGAGGATCATCCATGTTATTGAAGGTAGTAGTAGTTTGTTCTTTTTGTTCTTTTTTTCTTTGATGTATAGGATTCTATTACATGAATAGACTGTCCCTGCCACACCCCCCCCCACATATACACATACACCCTACCCCATTTATCAATCTACATAACTTTAGTACATACTATTGAATGCTTTTCTGAAGGGGTTATATGAATTTTAAAACTTTCATTAGCAATTTGATTGTTTCTTCACATGAGTTCTCATTTAAGAATCAATCTTAGAGTTTCTTTTTATGTAAACACTGCCTATTCATGTAAACTTTTGAAAATAAAGGAAAATTTAAAGAAGAAAATAAAAATTATTCAGTCTCACAACCGATGGTAATAACTAAACCTTCATTATATATTTTTCTAGTCTTTTTGTGTACATAATTTTTAGTAGAATTGGACTCATTAGGCTAATTGTTTTTGTATCCTTTTTAAAAAACTTAATATATTCTGAATATGTTCTCATATCCCTTTATAAAGAATCATTTTTTTAGATACATTTATCAAGTAGAGTTTTATGTTTTTAAATTGATGATAAAAATCAGAATGCTGCTTTGTAGCCTGTAGGAATTAAAAGAGGTTGAGAGAAAAGAAGAATAAAACTTAGTATCTTTTCTCAAGAAAAATTATTAAGCTTATGAATAGGTCTATTATTTCAAGCCACTGTGAGTCATTAGCTATCTTAGCATTTTATAAATTACTTACTAATACAATAGAATTTTGGTGTTTCTTCCTTTGATATTAGATAGCTATGGTTTTCAATCTCTCCTACTCTTTCTTTAACCACTGCTCCTTGAAAAAAAAAACAGTACTTTTCCCAAGCAGTGTATATTTAAAGTTTATATGAATATTACTTATATGTTTTTTTACCCTCAGCTATGTGTAAGGTACTTGTTTGAGCACTTTGCGACCTTGCTTAAAAAATTGTTCTAAGGAGAAGAATGATGAATACATAAGAATGTTCAATGCATTAAGGAATTTTAGCTTCTTCCCTCCACTTGAAAAATAAAGACACCAAAGCCCCCAAAAGATTAAATTACTTGTCCACAAAATTTGTGTCAGTCAGAACTAAAGCCTGGAGCCAAAAGCTATGATTCCATCAGTGCTTTTCCACTTTAGATGTAAGTACTTTATCCTTAGTGGTTTTCTTGACACCAACTTTGTCATTTTCTAAGAAAATGCTACTAATTGTGTCTGTAATAAGTGAAGCAAAGCTGGCTTCATTTACAACAAACACTAAAGTGCCTAGAATGTATGATGTGCAGTTGTAGAGACCGCAGATAGGTGAGAAATACATTGATGGACTAGGAACATCCGTGGAAAGCAGTGGTAAGTGTGGAAAGAGCTTTTTTTTTTGGAATCGGAACATCTGTGTTAGAATCTCAGCTCTATTATTTTCTACCTGTGTAGCTTATTTAAGCTACTTAATCTCTTTGAATCTTAGTTTTCTTGTTCATTCATTTTTTGAGCCCCTACCACATGGCAAGAACTGTATTAAGTGCTAGGGATACAGCAAAATTCTTATTCACATGAGGGTTTTCGTGAGGATAATGTATATAAATCAGTAAAATAGATAAAGCACCAATCATACCACTTGACACAAAGTAAGCATTGATAAAAGTTCCTTTATTTACAACAGGCTGAGGTTCTCAAACTTTTTCATCTCAGGACCCCTTTATATCCTTAAAACTTATTAAAAGACCCCAAAAGGTTTTTGTTTCTGTAGGTTGTATGTATTAATGTTTACAGTACTAGAGGTTAAAACTGAGAAATTTAAGTATTTATTAATTCATTTTAAAATAGTAATACTTAACCCATGTTAATCAACATTTTTTAATTAAAATAATTATTTTGCTCTTGAAAGCTTGGAATTTATCATGGGCAACAAGTACTGTTGTTTTTCTTGAAATGACAGGCTTACTTTGTTTACTTTTAGGACAATTTCTGCCAGAAATCCAAATTAGACTAACTATAGTTTGTCATTTAAGTAAAAATGATACTGCATGGAAAAAATGGCTAGTTCAGCTTGCAACTCAATTACACAAGTAGTTTTTTGTCAAGGCAGTCATTTATACTGATAAGAAGTGCTTTATGTATACTTCTTTCTTGTTCCACAGAGTATTAAAAAGGTATGTATTTAAGTGTCAACATTTAATAAAATTTATGATTTTTACTGCTTTGTATAAAGGACATCCATAAGTAAAAGTTTCTTTTTTTTTTTTTAAACTGAGTGCATAGTGGTGAAGACAGTGACTATTAGTAGAATTTTGGTTTTGTTATTGTTTTTTGCTACTGTCTTAGTTTGTGCTAAGGCATGAGCAATATTACCACTAGTGCTTTTGCACCCTCAAATGCACACATCAGCACAGTGGAAAGGGGAAATACCATTTTAGTATTATTTTGAAAATAGTTTGACCATGTCAACTCCCTGAAAGGATCTCTCTCCCCTCAATAGACCACATTTTGGGAACCATTGCTATAGAGGATATTATTGGTACTTAATTATAATGTTTTGATTTCATTTTAATGAAATATACTTTTTTTTCCTCATGGGGTTCGCATAAAGAGTCTACTCACATACATTACTGTTGTACAGGTATCTAAGCAAGAACTCTTACAATTAGTTCATTAGCCTGCTGAGTAGTAGTACAATCAAGAGAGCAGCTGACTAATTTACAGAGAATGTTTTATGTTACAAAAGCAGCAAAGTAGGAATTCTATTCTTTTGGTGTATTATTGGGATTGTTGAATCAAATTTTTTTCTGATCATGCTTTCTTTTGTGTTTTTAGGCTTGCATTGATGACAATGTTGATATGGTGAAGTTTCTGGTAGAAAATGGAGCAAATATTAATCAACCTGATAATGAAGGCTGGATACCGCTACATGCAGCTGCTTCCTGTGGATATCTCGATATTGCAGAGTAAGTCAGTTCTCTATTTACTTTTATCCAAATAAAATGTTAGAGACCTGAGATTTTACAGAAATTGTTGTTAAAGGTAAATGAGTGAACTTTTATATTACTGTAATTCATGAAAATTATTGTTTCCAGGAAAGAGGATGATTCTTAGGAATCCAAATAGTGAGTCTCTTGATAGGAAATCATCTTCCTGTCTCCTCACCCTCTTTGGCTTTTGGTAGTTTGTATCGATATGAGTAATTGTACATATTTCTCCAGTCCCATCTCCTTTACTTCTGAGTACACATAGATTGTCAAATGATTCAAGGTTAATATTTAGCAATCTAGTCTATTCTTGTGTAATCATGAATTGTTAGGGGAAAATAACAATAATTACTTTGCTTTAGAGAGAATATGGTACATAGTTCTCCAATTAGTCAGTATATATATGCTTGCTTAGTTTTTTATTAAGATTGTTTTCTAATAATATGTTTTTTAGGAAATTCAGTGAGAAATAGTTATTGTATTCTTAACTACCTTTAATGGATGGCTACTTTCCAAGAAAATTCGATTCTTTAAGCTTTTAAAAAGTATAGCTATCCTGACAAAATAATTTTTTTATTAAATTATTTTTTTCTTATTACTATATATCAATACCATAAACAGTTTTGTCTGTTCACATTAAAGGTTTTCAACTAATAAATATTGGATATGGGCCTTCTGTGGATCTTTCTTAGTAAGCCTTCATGGTTTTATTTCTTTGTATATTTCACATTTCCTCATGTATATTGGAGATATAATACTTCATTTTAAACAGAGGCTCGATGTTTGGTGGTCTGGCCTGGGAATCAAAAGATCTAAGTTGAGTTTTATTACAGACACTAACACTAACTGCACTATATATTTTGGTAATTTGTTTCCTCTTTCTGTGCCTTGATTTCTTTTGTGTAAAATGAAGAAGTCTTTTTGCTATTGCAAACCAATAGTAGTTGTTCATAATTATATCATGGTTCTCAAGTTCCTTATTCCTTTCTGTTCTTTTCATGCTCATTTTTCTTCTTTAGAAAAAAATAGTGCTAATGTACATTTATCTTTAGCTGTTCTTAAAACTTTGGTAATTAGGGTCTGGAGTCAACTTATGTGGATTATGAAGGCTTTCTCAACCACTCTCAAGGGGTTTTCTCCTGTATAGAATGGGAATAATAATTTCTAGATTTGTCGTGAGGGTTAACCGAGGTAACCCATCAAGCATAGTACTTGGCACATAGGAAATACTCAGTATATATTAACTTTTTATCATTATATCATTTATCTCCACTGGGAAAATGAAAACCCGTCTTTCTTCAGATGTTTAGTCCTTGTGTTTTGTTTTTTTATTCATGCTTCTGAGTTTGAAAACACAATAATAATTGTCTTCAATGATTTCCTATGGAATAATTTCCATAGACTTGATTGATAACCCATTCTGTCACTTGGAATGGTTTTAGCTGCAAGTAAGGGTATCAGATTTAAAAAGACCTAAAGAGTAAGGGCTCTTGTTATACATAATCTGTGTATGTCAAGAAGGGGAACCTTTTCCAGAGAGCCCTCTCTGACTGTGGCTTATTTCCCCTTAAGGGACTTCCATTGGCCTGGCTTGGTCATTTGCCCATGTCTACTTTGGGAAAGGCGAGTATCTGGCATATTCAGTTTTTTATATGCCAATAAACAAGTATGAGTGGGGTGAGCAGTCTGCTGTAGATGTTAATGTATTCAAGTAGAGTAACTACAACTTTTCACATTTGGAAGGTGGGATATGGAATATGTGCAGATCTGTGCAAAAAAGAGATCTTTTTGGCCAAGGTTGACTAGAGTTTTGCTGATTTAACTTTCTACAGGCAGTTAGAATTTATGGCTATGGTGTAACTGAAGTATTTAAATCTATAGTTTCTTTGAACCAAATTAAAATTAGAAAAATGATGATGACCTCCTTTTTTACTCTTTCTGCCGCATGAAATTATTTTTTTAAATAATGACAGTGTTTTATAAAAGATAATTTAGTAGATACTAGGTTATTTGTTAAGGTGATCATAGCCCCAAACTCTTCCAAATGCATGATTAATCAGTATTACCTTTTTTAGCAAATAATTTCACTAATGAGTGTGAGAAGTTAATTAAACCCTACTTTCTTGGGCCTTGAAAAATATAGCGTGGAGGCTTGCTTAAAAGATAGGGTGAAGCCTCCCCCAAATCAGAGTATTTGTAGGGTAAAAGGTCTTGTTAATAATGATGTAGAGACAATAGTTATAGAGTAGAATTGATGTAGGAAAATTGGGTCATTCTATTAAGTACTGGAGTTAAATTTGTTGGAAATCCTGTTTCAGCATTCACTAGCTTTGTGCCCTTGGCCAAGCTACTTAGCCTCTATGATTAATATATTTATGAAATAGTGTAATAATTTGAGAATGATCTAGCATCTTCCTAGCTCTTACTTCTCATAATGCTTTCCACATTTTTCACTCTGTCAGTTCAATTCTCCAACATTCCCTGCTGGTTCATATCAATGTGTCTTTGTTCACAGTGGTTTAGTTACCTCATTTCTTTATTGGTCAAGTAAACCTATTAAGGTGCAGTTTGTGTAAGGGTCACTTCTTCCAGAAACCTTTCTGAAGTTTCTGTCTGATTCATCATCGTCTCTAACATATCAGTTGTTTACATGATTCTTGACCAACTGCATTGTGCACAAAATAGTACTTATTCATCCTTTTGGAAATGAGAGCTGAAACAAACAGTGAAACACAGATAGTTTACTCTGAGGATTTAAGGATGATTAGGATACAGTGAGTTCTAAATTTTTTACCTTTATTGGAGATAGTGGAAAAAGAATGTGAGGTTACAGTTTGTAGACACTTAACAGTTTCATATCAGGTCTTTAGCCTATTATAAGCCAAGTAAATAGATAAATGATAACTTCATATTCTGGCTCAATTATCTCACCTTTTCACTGAAATAGTTACCCTCAACCTCTCCCTGCTTTGAATAAGGTAAAAGTCTCAGATCTAAAAATAGAGATTGTTTAATAATGTCCCTTTTCCAGAGTGGATTACAGGAAGTATAAATGAGATGAGTTTGGGGGCATGATGTTCATTAATGTTCAGCATATGCATTATTTTACTAAATAGAGATGAGTCAGGTATTGAAATGTGTGCATTAACATCATTCTCTTCCTTTGGTGTGCTCAATTGGCAGTGTTATGCGCTGAATTGTGTCCCTACAAAATTTACATACTGAAACCTTAACCCTGAGAACCTTGAAATGTTACTGTAGAAGTGGAGCCTTTAAAGAGATTTCTAGGATGTGTCCTAATCCAGTCTTACTGATATCCTTATAAGAAGAGGAAATTTGGAAAAAAAGAGACACTAGGGCCATGCACATAGAAAAGACCATGGGAGGACACTGAAAAAAAGCGGTGGTCTCTAGCCCAGGAGAGAAGCCTCAGAAGAAACTAAACTTGTCAACATCTTGATCTTGGACTTCTAACCTCTAGAACTATGAGAATAAATCTCTGTTGTTTAAGCACTTAATCTGTGGTGTTTTCTTATGGTAGCACTAGCAAACTAATACAGGCAGTACAGAATTCTTACTGTCACATCAAGGTATTCTTCTCCCAAAATTACAGTGTTGATGTCATTGGACTATGAGTTAAAAGTAAAATTGAATAGTACAACTTTTGGACATACTAGAAAAGCAAATGATTGTGGAACCCAAGAAACCATGTATTCAATTTATTGTTCTAATCTATAACAATCAGTTATAGCTCTCTAACCATAAAGTATAACTAAATTATATATTTAAATTATGTGCAAAGTACTGAAAACCAAGTCCTCTGACTAAAAAATAATTGGATGAAAATGTAAGAGTTATACAATGGCAGCATTTTAAATTTTGTCATTCTTTTTCATTTGTTAGCTAGAATACTTTTGTAAAAGAAACTTCCTCATATTTGGTTGCCCCCTGGTACAAGATTTTTAGGAAAGAGGGTATATTATTTATTCTTTCCCTCTGTATACTGATATTTAAAATAATGATTTAGTTCAGTAGTTAACTTTCAAAAGGATTAATTGTTTTTCTGAGATCTAAGTAACTTTAGGAGCTCTTGTATTAAAACATAATTGATGTGTTTCAATCCATTGCAATTATTATCCTTATTGATTAGCAAATGGTACCATCTTTGGTCATTAAGAGTCTCTTCATGTTGGCTTCTGAGTCCTTGGGACATGACCAAATAAAGTGATCTTTAAAAGCTCCCTTGCTCTTTAGTATTACAGGATGTTCCAGATATCTTTTACATTTTCAGCCCCACGTGTAGACTTGCAATTTTTCCAAGGAGCCCTCTTCCTTGTAATGGCTGCTAGCGTGCTCATTGTTACTGCTAGTCATTGTTTCCAATTCAAATTAAGCACCAAAGTGTTTTCTTTAATCTTATCAATTTTATGTCAATATTTCCTTTCTTCCTCAGGTCATTGCCAGGAACTACAGGATTAAAATAATACATAATTATTAATTTGCTTCATCATATGTTACACATACTTTAGACTACTTATAATGATACTACCAATAACAATATTATTACTGAGAGCAGTTTGAAGTTCTTTTGTTCATTTGATTGGTTGGTGGGTATTTTGGCAGGGGTAAGAGGGAACACTTATTTTTGTCCTTAAGGTAGCCCACTTGGAATATGCCTTCAAATTACTGTGTGTTGAAGTCATTTGAAGTAATTCTTTTTTGTGTGGTTATATGCCACCAACTATGTATGCCATTGGGTTCATTGTTTAATCTGTTTTTTAGAGTTCGCTTTCTTTAAGCTTGTTTTATAATTTATATAAAATACCAGGTTCCAATGACAGTTCCTAGTCTGCTACCCTATTTCCTCCGACATTCTATAGATAACTATTTCTTAGTTTTATATTTTACCACTGTATGTTTTTTAATGTATTATTTAAAATAAATATTACTCCTCCTTTATAGGTAAATAGTAGAATGTTATACACATATTTCTTCCCTTTGCTTTTTTCACTTAACAGTCTATTATGGAGATCGCTATATAGTGGAATATATATTTATTTGAATGAGTACAGTTTTAGCCTTGGAATTGTCTTTTCATGTTCTTGCAAATCATAGGAATTTTTATGTTTGGAAAATATTTTGTATTTGAATAATAAAACTTAAATGATAAATGATTTGTTTTTATTAACATTTTGGTTATCTATGTGTTCGTTATTCTAATATAATCTTTAGTATATTAATTTTGTCACCAAATTTCTTTTTTAGGACTCTGCTACAGTTGTTTAAGGAATGCTTTAATCCTGAGTTGCTTTAGTGTTCGCCATAAAATTTTCCAATAGTAAAGAAAATTAGCCCTGTATTAGGCTAGCATTATGTAGTTTCATAGTACTAGAATGAAATATTGATTAATTAATATATTTAATATAATTTTCTTCTAGTTTTAAAGGTACTGTTGTTGAAGATTTCATGTCATTATAAAATTCTGGTAGGATTACATTCAGTGACATTTTCATGATTTCATTTACAGCAAGGAAAAAGTTTCATTAGCTTTGTCACTTGATCATTAAGAACCAGCTATATAAGGATATGAAAACTTTTAAATACTTGTGGTGGTTTATTTATAGCTCGGCTTTTCTTTGTTATATCCTTTATTCCATAAACATCCAACAGTATCCTCAAGATTTTTCTTGGCTTGCCCTTCAAAATATATCCAGTATCTAACTATTTTTCATCACCTCTTTCATTTCTCCCTGATCCTGGACAATGTTGTTTTTCATGGAATTATTGCAGTTGCAATAATTCTAACCATAACCATCTTCTTCCCACTATCTATTTGCCAAACAGCAGCCCGAGTGATCCTTTTAAAGTAATTACAACTGGGATAACATCTCATTTTTACTAAATAGCCCCTCCAGTGGGTTCACAATGCACTGGGGATGGAAGCCAGAGTTCTGGTGGCCTAGAACGCTATTGTTTGGTCCTTCATCACCTTTCTGACTTCATTTCACCCACTCCAGGCTCTCTCAGTCATATTGGTCCCCTTGCTTAGCCTTTAAACAAACTAGGCATTTTGCTTCATAGTCTGAACCTGTTGATTCCTTTGTCTAGAATTAAATAATGTTATTTTGGTAAAAGAATCAAGAATTCTTATTGATTTAAGAAATATATGAACTTCATCACGCCAGTGGGAAACATAATATTCTTAAGCTCAAGCTCAGGAATCAGATAACTGATTAAATCTTCCCTCTGCCAAATAATTGCTGTTAACTTTGAACAAATTCAGCTTCTCTGAGCCTCTGCTTCCTCATCTGTAAAATGGAAGTGTTAATACTTGTCCCTCCTTTATATGATTATTTCAAAGATTGAATGAAGTAATATGTATAAGACACTTGACACAATATTGGCACATATTTAGTATTCAGTAAATATTAACTCAATTAGTTGTTATTCATAATGCAATATTTGATTATTTTAATGAAAAGAGGATAAGCTCTTGATTCTCCTGGATTATTATAATTTTGTTTTAGGACAAACCTAACTAGATGAGAGGAGCATAGGAGAGTGATGTAGTCATTGGTCATATTTACTTTTGATAAGTGAGTATTTGAGCCCTAAGAAGGGTTGACAAATCCATGAATTTTGGTTTTATTTACATATTTTTGTCAAGAATGATACTTTGTTAGTGTAAAGTAGAACTTTTGATTAAAAGTCTCAGAAGATGAAATTACATCTAATGTCTTATGAAAATAGTAAAATTTTGTTTGAGACATACTTACATGTTGCTATAATCACAATGGGGTATATTTGTCTAAAACTATAAAGATAATGTTCTCATATATTCCATTTTTTTAACTTTATGGGAATGTTCACTTTTTTCCAATTTATAATCAGAACTGGAGCCTTATTCTCAACTCATATTCTGTTGTTCTTTTTGTTATAGCACAACTGTCTCCTATAGTAATGTTTCCAGAGAAAAAAATGACTTGGGACCCAACTAGGCACTCTGTGCCAAGAGAGAGTTCTTGGCTTCCCGCAAGAAAGAATTCAAGTGCCAGCTGAATATCAAAGCGAGAGCAATTTATTAAAGAAAAGGGCTACCCCACAGACAGAGCAAGAGGCCACTCCATAGGCAGAGTGGCATTTATCTTATCCAGGTCTGGTTTTTCTTGAGAGTGTAAATAGCATTTTTATTAGGGAGAGGAATATATATAAGTCATGTGGGGCTTTCTGAGAAAGGGGAGGGCTCCCCCTAATAGGTCACCACACCTTTCTTTTTCAAATATGGTCTGGGTCAGATCTGTCCTGGTGCTTGGGGGCATGCGATTTAGTATGTTAGCATATAATGAGCCAAGAGGTCATGTTTCGGTCAGTCTTTCTCCCTATTGTAGTGACCCGGTCTGAGCTGGTTCTGGTCGCTTCCTCTCATCTCCAGTACATGACTCTTACTTCCTGTTGTAGGGTACCTTGTCCCAGTCTTGTCTTAGTGTTAGGCCTTGTGAGATTTAAAAATGACTACAACACAGTCCATAATCTTCAAGCTTACAGATAGATACATGTAAAGTCAATTAACCAATACAATATAGAATAAATGGACCAAGAGATGTACAAGGAACATTGAGGAAGAACTGATTAATTCTGTGTAGGCCAATCAGAGAAAGATTCTAAAAGCAACATTGTTAAATTAAAAGATGAGCAGAGTTTTTGCCTTTGGGAGTTGTAAGCTCCTTGAGGAAAGTCATGTTATTCATGAATTAGAAATAATATATGTAAATCTCTTCGTTAGGTTCTACTGTATCGAATAATATTTGCCATTTCTTTGTTAAAACTTATTGACCAATTCCCATAAAGTTAAAACTAAACACTGCAGCTAATAGGTTACTTCTACTTCTAATGAGCTCACTCTCTTCGATTTCCACCAATCGAATTGCAAGACTACCAAAAGTTAATTGTGTATGTGTTTAGCCTGTTAATACCTGTGGGACTTGTTGGTGATTATATAATGTAATCAGATAGCCCAAAACTGATGAAACATGTTCAAGAAAGAAAATTGCTATAACTATGCCAAACTCTTTGGAAAGACTAAATAAAGGGAAGGCCTTGAAAATATTATTGCTGTTTAATAAGATGGGGGGGCAACAACTGAAAGACTGAAAGAAAAAATACCTAGATTGCTTTTCTGTTTACTTCAAGTTTTTCCCTCACTTTAAAGTACTTTGAAGCCTTACACAACACATTATGAGTATGATTATTTCAAGAAAGGCAGCATGTATTTAAGTCATTGGAGACATTCTACAGTATGTTTTATGTTGAAATGTCTTATTTATGTTTATTTCATTTATGTATTATGTTTTATGATTCCATATTTTAATCAGCTTTTCTGGTTAATGAAGCAAATACTGGACTTGATTATATTAGATAAAAGAATTTCTTTGGAGCCATAATTTTTTCCAGGAGAAAACCACTAGTGGAATAAGCAGATAACACTAGGAAGTCTTTATTTATCCCACTTACTATAAATTTACTGTACATTTTAAAATTTTTATTTTTCAATTACAGTTGACATTGAATATTATATTAGTTTCAGGTGTATGACATAGTGATTAGACATTTATATAACTTACAAAGTGATCACCCCAATAAATCTTGTACCCATCTGACACCATACATTGTTATTGCAATATTATTTACTATATTCCTTATGCTATACTTTATATCCCCAAGACTGTTGTGTAACTACCAATATATACTTCTTTTTTTTTTTTTTTTAAGGCAAGGCAACCCTTGGTTGACCTCACAGATTGCAAGGATCTTGTCAGCCTACAATCCCTTTCTTATTTATTTATTTTTTTTACACCTACAGCACCTGGTCTTCCTAGGTGGTCTCCCATCCAAGTACTAACCAGGCCCGACCCTGCTTTAGCTTCCAAGATCAGATGAGATCGGGCCTGTTCAGGGTGACATGGCCGTAGATCCAATATGTACTACTTTTTTTTCTTTTCTCCCTCTTTAATTTTCGCCCCCTCCCCCATTCCGCTCCTGAGCTAGGGATGTTGCCATCTCCCTTTAAGAACTGGACCTCTATGGACATGGCTCCATAGTGTAGCGGTTAGCACGTCTGCTTTACACGCAGAAGGTCCTGGGTTCGCACCCCAGTGGAGCCGCGGTGCATGGTCTACAGCTGTGCCACCCTGAACAAGCCCGATGTGTGATCTCAGAAGCTAAGCAGGATCGGACCTGGTTAGTGCTTGGTTGGGAGACCACCTAGGAAGACCAGGTGCTGTAGGCATAAATAATAATATTAAATTAAAAAAATAAATAAAAAGAACTGGATCTCTGAAGGCGGGGTGTCTCTCCCACATGCATGCACGGGGTTATTATCTGTGGCTCTACCTGGGGAGCAAACCCAAGACCTTCTGCTTGTAAAGCAGACGTGCTAACCACTACACTATGGAGCCATCCCACAATATGTACTTCTTAATTCCTTCTCCTTTTTCATCCACACCCTTAATCCCCCTCCCATCTGGTGACCATCAAAATGTTCTCTATATCTTTACGTTTGTTTCTATTCCTTTATTTTGTTTTTTAGATGCCACACGTAAGTGAAATCTCTTTTTGATTTATTTCACTTAGTGTAATATCTCTAGGTCAATCCATGTTGTTGCAGATGGCAGGGTTTTATTCTATTTTATGGCTGAGTAATATTCCATTGTATATATGTACCACTTCTATATCTATTTATCTGATAATGGACACTTAGGTTACTTTTGTATCCTGGCTATTGTAAATAATGCTGCAATGAACATATCTTCAAATAAGTGTTTTGTGTTTCTTCGAGTAAATACCCAGAAGTGGAATTGCTGGGTCTTTCATCTCTTGTTATAGGCCTTTGTTTTAAAGTCTTTTGTCTGGTATAAGTATTGCTACCCCAGCTTTTTTTCTTTCTTTCTTTGCATTTTCATGGAATATTTTTTTGCATTCCTTTACTTTCAGTTGGTGTGTCTTTTGATGTGAAGTGAGTCTCTTGTAGGCAACATATGTAAGGGTCTTGTTTTCTTATCCATTCAGCCACCCTATGTTGTTTGATTGGAGCATTTAATCCATTTATATTTGAAATAATTATTGATCGATGTGTAGTTATTGCCATTTTATTCATATTTTTTCCCTTTTTTTTTTTTTAAAGTCCTTTTAACATTTCTTGTAATACTGGCATGGTGGTAATGAACTCTTTAGCTTTATCTTGTCTGGAATGCTCTTTATCTGTTTTTCAATTCTAAATTATAGCCTTGCTGCTTAAAGTAATCTTGAAGGTAGGTCCTTAGTTTCCATCATTTTGAATATTTAATGCCAGTCCCTTCTGGCCTGCAAAGTTTCTGTTGAGAAATCAGCTGACATCTTATGGGATTCCCTTGTGGGTAACTGCTTTCTCTTGCTGCTTTTAAGATTCTCGGTTTGTCTCTCTAACTTTTGACATTTTAATTATGATGTGTCTTGGTGTGAGTTTCTTTGGGTTCATCTTGTTTGAGAGTCTCTGTGCTTCCTGGAATTGTATGTCTATTTCCTTCTCCAGGTTAGAGAAGTTCTCCATCATTATTTCTTCAGTGAGATTTTCAATTCCTTTCATTTCCTTCAATTTCAGTTCCTCTCTCTTCTCTTTCTGGTACTCCATGATGTGAATGTTGATGCACTTGATGTCGTCCCAAAGGCCCCTTAAACTGTCCTCATTTTTTCTTTTTGGATTCTTTGTTCTTGTTGCTGTTCTGAATGGGTGTTTTCTGCTACCTTATCTTCCAAATTGCTGATTCATTCCTTTACTTTATATAATCTGTAGTTGGTTCTCTGTAATGTATTCTTCATTGCAGTTATTGTATTTTTCATTTCTCACTGGTTCTTTTTTATGTTCCCTCTTTGTTGAAGTTCTCACTGAGATCATTGAGCAAACTTATAACCAGTGTTTTGAGCACTGCACATGGTAGTTTGCTAGTCTCCGTTTTGTTTACTTCTATTTCTGGAGCTTTGTTCTGTTCTTTCACGTGGGACATGTTTGTCTTCTCATGTTGGCTGCCTCCCTGGATTTTTTTCCTATGTATTAGAGCTGCTGTATCTCCTGGTTTGGGTAGAGTGGTTTTATGTAGTAGGTGTCCTGTGTGGCCCAGTGACATGGTCTCCTTGGTCATCTGAGCTGGGTGCTTCACATGTGTCCCTTAATGGATTGTGTGTGCCTTCCTTTTGTAGTTGAGCCTTGATTGCTGTTGGCATGTCAATAAGAGGGTTTGACTTTCGGGCTGATAGGCTGTGAGGACTGGCTGTTAACTACAGTGGAGGAGCTGTTTTCCAGCAGCTGACCCTGTGGAGCAAGATTTGTTTTAGCAGGTTTGTGGTGTCTGCTGAGTCTGCCTTTTGGGTGTGTAGTTTGTGAAGGTGGTTGGGTGCTGCTCTGGTGTGATCTGAAGCAAGCCATTGGGTGTGTTGGTTCTCGAGCCTCTTGGGAGGGGCTCTGGAGCAAGCCAAGGTCAGCCACATGAGCTACAAAGTGATCTGCAGACGGTTACCACTTGTACTGGGCTTGGAGGTGCCTGGGAGAGGTTAAACTGCCAACCAAGGCTGGCTACCACAAGGTCGGATTTGGGGCTGCTTAGCAAGAGGTACGGGGTTATGCCAAGGCCAGATGCTGCTTGTTTGGGGTTTGTGAACCTTTGAGAGATTTTAGGAGAGTCCGTGGCATCAGCCAAAATAGGCCATTTGTTGGAAAAGCTACTGGAAGTGGCTTGGGTGAGCCTGCAAATTGGGTGGGATGGGGTCTCATGGAATCACGGGGGAACGGGGGAACGATGTTAGGTTGATGGAGACTCACCCACCTTTGTGTGCAGGCTGGGTGTGGGGAGGCTCAACAAAGAAACAGTAGATTCTGCCAGCAGTTCTGCCTGAAAGAAAGCTGTCCCTCTGGCCCTTGCCCAGAAACCAGACAACTCAATTCCTCCCCATATGTCCCTGGCACCTTTTGAGCTGCTTCCCCAACACTGGAGCTTAGAGTGAGTTCCTCATCAAGTTAAGTTCCTGCTTAGGCCCTTTAGAAGGAGCACCTGGGACTCCAGCAGCCCTTCATCTCACTCAGCTACAGTTTTTGCTGGTTTATTAAAATGTTAATGTGTTTGGTTATAGAATGCTGCCTCAGACTGGTGGGGTTGTTAAACAATCTACAATATTATCCTTGTAAAATGTGAAAAATTTTATATTTTTAGATGAGTGAAGATTGGATGAGTGGTAGACCTATATATAGTTCTTATTTTATAAATGAGGAAACTGTGTCATAGAGAGAAATCATACACAGGAAAGGACAGAACTAGGATTTTAACCTACACAGTCTAACTTTTCATGTCTGCACTTCTAGCTACTATACTATTCTGCCTCCCTTTCTAGTCTTTGTAATTGGGAAGATTATGCCATTAAACTTACTAAGGGTTCTAAATAGATTGGGGGAAGCAGAGGAGAGAGTGTAGTGGGATGGGGATTTAGGTAGGCCAAATTTGAGATGCTAATGGAAAGGTGCAATAGAAGCCAGGAATATTTGGGGTATGTTTATAATGGTAGGGATCTCAAGACCCAGAGAACAACACAGGGGTGTTTCCCAGCTTTCCTTTTTGCCTCACAGCTGGAGCTGAAGAAGCTGATAACCCAAAGTACCACAATGGGCACAGATAAAAAACAAAAACAAAAACAAAAAAAACCCCACAACAGCCTAATTTATTTGACCAAATACTAGGAGAGGAACACCCTACAAAGACAGATAACTCTACTCTAGCCATTCACCATAGGAAAAAAAAATCTCAGCTTCATTCACACTCACCAGCAAAGGCCAAGTAGGAAGCATAGACTTCCACACTTACCACTCTGTAATAAGCACTCCAACACCTGCACTGTAGTGGTATCAGACTAGACTAGATATATAGGGCCAGACAGACTTTTATCTCCATCAGATGGTTAACTAGCTTTCCCCTGCCACTTGCAGTGGAGACCATGTGGGAAGCCTGGACTTCTACCCACACCTGGCAGAAAGGAGGAGCTCTTATTCCTTCCTGCTGGAGTGGTGTCTGAAAGGACCTATTAGAGAGTGATTACTTTCATCACCTCCAAGCAGTAAAGAGTCCTACCTCCCTCCCCTCATAGTGTCAGTGGAGGCCACATGGGGCATACTAGTGAGACACTCATACTTTTCTCAGCCAGGAAGGTATCGGTGAAGGCTTGGTGGGGAGCCAGAAGCAATAAGGAGCTGCCCCATCTCTTGTATCAGTGGAAGCCAAGTGGGGAACCTGGACTTATACCCCCACCTTGTAGTAATGAGATGGCATCTCCCCACCTTCTTCTGGTAGAGCAGGACCAAACAAAGTCAGCTGATAGAGAAGATTTAAGCAAGATCTCAAGTCTTGTAACACTTTACCCAAAATATTCAGATTTCAGTTGAAAATCAATTGTCATACCAAGGAAAATCTCAAATTAACTGAAAGAAGATAATAGAAGCAACATTGCTATGGCAGCAATATTAATCTTAAAATTATCTGACAGATTATAAAGCAGGTATCATAAAAATGCTTCAACAGCAATTGCGAGCATGCTTGAAACAAATGAAAAAATAAAGTCTCATCAAAAAAAAGAATAGAAAGTCTATGATGAAATAGAAGATATGAAGACCCAAATTGAAATTTTAGAACTGAAAAGTTAATAACCAAGATAAATAAAAATTAAATGGTTAGGTTCAACAGCAGAATGGAGGGGATAAAAGAATTAATGAACTGGAAAGTAGAATAATAGAAATTACCAAATTTGAGCAACAAAAAAAATAGACTAAAAATGAACAGAACCTCTGAGGCCCATGGGACTGTCTAAAATTATTTACATTTATTTTATGGTTTTCGTTTCTCAGAGACTTCCAAAAGGAAATAGTATTTATTTCTGAAGTTAATAGTATAACGTTCTACTTACCCATCTTTAAAAGGTTTAGGTAGCTTAGTTTTCATCATTTCTGTCTTATTGTATGTCTTACTGTCTAACTTTCTGGTTTTTAAAAAATGTTTTTATTGTGATTAAAAACACATAATATTAAATTTACTATCTTAACCATTTTTAAGTGCATAGTTCAGTAGTGTTAAGTTTATTCACTGTTGTGCAGCAGAGTTCTAGAATTTTTCATCTTACAGTACTGAAATTCTACCTGCTAAACACTAATTTCCTCAGCCGTTGGTAACCACTTTTCTATTTTCAGTTTTTATGATTTTGACAACTTTAGATACTTTATATAAGTGTAATCATAAAACATTTGTCTTTTTATGATTGGTTTATTTTGCTAGCATAACGACCTTGAGTTTCTTCTATGTGACGGAATTTCCATTTTTAAGTCTACACTCACTTTCTGAGCTTTAAAAATTTACATTTTGAATACATGAAAAATTCATATATTGGTTAAAATGACTTTGATACTAGTTTTCCTACAGTACATAAGAAACTCAATATTCATTCAATGTGGACATTAAATATATTCAGTTCTTGCTAATGAAGTTACTTTCTCCTTGTCTCTTTAATCACTAGATTCTCAGCTTCTATTTAAAGACAAAATTTTAATTAAAAGATCAGATTTTTTCAATGGAATATTTTCCTTAAACAATTTCTTCTGTAGTTTGATTTTTAACAAAACTCAAAATCCAAGACAATGGAAAGAAAAAGAAACTCAAATCTGTCTTCCAAATTCACTTAACACTGAGTCATTCTAATGCAGGTAAAACCCTGCCTGCTTATTTAATATACTGTATCCAAATTACGACCAATAACTTGGTTAACAACTTTACCCTTTTGTCAGATTTTTAAATAATTTTGTAAAAATCCATTTGGATCCTGTCTTGATTCCGATGTCTACTGATTTATTTATCCAAAATTATTTTTTAACTCAAGGCTGCTAGATTACTATAAATCTCAGTAAACTTGGTCGTTTATCATTTTCCACTTATACAGTTTATAAAGAATGTTATCATTTACTAGGTGGCATCTCCTGTTTTGGCCTTCTTTGTATTGAGGAAATCATTAACCATTGTTAAGGAAATAGAAGCCTGCTCCCTCCCCCCACCTCATCCCCCAATATTCAAAAAGATGCCCATCTAAGAAACAGCACACACTGTCTTCTGACTCTCAGTTTGGGACTCCTATGAGAAATTGCTGGGTTTTTTTTTTCTTTCCAAGAAATCTTAAATATAGTATATTTTTCCTGATTAGCAGTCATATGAGCTGTTTATAATACTCTAGCTTTTTTTGTTCTGAAGGAAATCTAGCCATCTATTGTCAGTATTTCCACGGTCCCTCAAATTTTATTATTCCAGATAACCTGTATTTTGTTTCACATTATTGTAAACATTACTTTCTAAATGTCATAATTTTACATGATGTGACAATACAATTTTAATTTTATTTTTAGACATTATATGAGGTGACTCATTTGAATTTCACGCGGCCCTGTAAGTCACCTATAAACTAGGCTTCAAATGTTTTAAGTTAATGAACGTCACACAACTGTCCAGGCAGAGATAGGAGCCTAACCCAAAGTCTGCAGACCTTTAATGTTTTTGCTTTTTTCACCCACCCAGCCAACATTTGAATGGCTTTTTGAGATTATTCATGGTGGATAAGAATTAATACCATGAGGTTTTATTTATGTTAATATATTTGCAAATAATAATTGTGGAGTGCAGGAGAGGTTTGTGAATTTTATGCATGCATATATATATACCTAAACTTTTGGCTCAAGGGTTGCTCCAGGCCCTGATTCCTGCCAGTAATGTTTTGAAATTTTACTCTTGTTAGTTTCTCTTAACATCTTTCCTGTTTATATAAAATTTGGATTGTCCGTATTTTGCTTTGACCCATTTCCTTGTGACTTCTTCCCATATAGCTCCCTCTGCTGTAGGCGCTTTAGCTACATTGAGGTATACCTTTTATTCTTAGTCTTTATAGCCTGTGAATGATTTTGGATACTGTACCTAAGCAAAATAGAAGTGGTTTTATGTGTAAATATCCCTAATTATTTGAGATTTTGCCTAGCAGAATAATTTCACATTCTCTTGGAGCATAGTACAGTTTATTATTCCACTTATATATATATATATATTTTTTTTTTGCTTCAGATTCATTTATTTATTTGTAGTATGTAAATGTTCTTGTGTAGTTTTGTATTACATTTTTCAAAACAAGCAGAAATTACCTCAATTCAAGTATGACTCTTGTTCGTAAAATTCTCATGAAAATCATAAAAATGAAACATTACTTTGTGCAGGGAAAAATGTTTACATTATTAAATGTAAGAACATCATGCCACAAAAAGTATATGATACACATACAAAATAAACTTGCTGCAGAAAACTTGGATAACAAAAAATTTATTCTCTCCTCACAAAAAATCATAAGTGATAAAATTCCCTCCTAACCCTACCTCTTACAGATAATCACTGTTAACTTTATAGTGTATATTCTTTGTTCTCTCTCTCTCTTTCTGTAAAAGTTACATCTCCATATAAATACATTTAGTTAGATGATAAAGGCCTTAAAGCAAAAAATTAACCAGACTTCATACAACCTTTAAAGTTTAGTAAAATATAAAATACTATAAGGAACATTTTTTTAAGTGCAGTGACAGTATGAAAAAAATATTTGTAACGTCTATTTGTCAGATGTAGAGAATATATTAAATTTTCTATATATCATTAATTAGTACCACCATCCATCACATCATATAAGTCAAGAACTTTAATTTATCCTAGACACCTTTTTCACTTTCATTTCTCATATTCATCTGGTCTCCCAATATCTCTTTGGTATCTCTGGAATTCATCCATTTCCTGCATCAAATTCAAGCTTCCAACATAATTTTCTATACTACTGCTGTAACTAGTTAACAATCTACCTACTTTCATTCTTTCTCCGTTCTAGTTTATTTAACGTATTGCACTAAGTGACCTTTTTGAAACACATATCTGATCATGTAAGCATTTTACACAAATAAACACTCAGCAACTTTGTATGTGTGTGTGTGTTGTGTATTGTGTGTGTGTGAAAGAGAGAATGGATATCACAGATAGAAATACAGAGATTGAGCAGTTATTTCAGTTACTCTCAGGAAGATGAACCTGTCTCCTGTCTAGCCATACATATACTTCCTGTCAGAGAGTTTTGGTGCCTTTTGTTCTCTCTTTCTAGAATATACTGTCTTTCCATTATTTTTGTTAGTACCTACATATACTTCAGATAATTTTTACCTGACCTCATTAACTCAAATTATCCTGTTATTCACTCCAAGCTACCACCAAATTCTCTGCCGTAAGACTTGTCATAGCAAGTCATCCAAAGGACCTGTGTGGCTCACTTAGGCCTCTCCATTGGCCTGGTCCACTAATCAGTGTCTGACTGTGCTCTCAGTCCATCACCACAGGGAAGCAGGACAGTTGGGTGGCCTATATGAACCCAATAACAATGGCTATATCAAGGGATCCAGTCTTGTCATCAGGGCCAATGATCCAAGATAACGTGAATCAGCTGAGGCCTGCCTGGGAAGATGTGAAAGAAAAAAGAAGGGCTCTAAGGCCTTGGCTGAAATTGAAGGAAAAATGAATGAGAACATGGAAAGAAAGAACTAGAAAACCATGAGGATAAATTATTTAGTAGAAATGAAAGCTTATCCAGAAAAAAAAGACAAAAAAAGAAACCTGGTAGGTATTCATCTTCTTTATCAAGTTCTGATTCTTTTAGCAGTTTTTGGATTCTGAAGATGAGAAAAACAAGGAAAAAAGAAAAGACCTGCTCACGTAAATCTTCTCAAAGCTCCATGTCAGAAACTGAATCAGACAAGCCAAAGGATGCAACTGAGAAAAAAAAAGGATATTAAAGGACTCAGCAAAAAGAGATATATCCTAATTGTAAACCTTTATCATCTGAGTCCTTATCAGAAGAGGAGGTACAAGCATAAAAGAAGAAAAGCAGTGAAGAACAAGAAAAAACAACAGAAAGAAAAGAAATAGCAAAGCATAGTAAGAAGACAAAGAAGGCTGCGAGTTCAAGTCCTGACTCACTGTAACATTACAAAAAAATCAGGATTCTCTTATAAAGAAAGTATAATGTCTGAGGAAATCTCAACTGTGAAAATTATGACATATTTACTAAAATGCATGAGTTTTCTTGTTTTTAGAATTATTCTTGGACTAATCAGAAGCCACTCAGATGCTTCTGTGTGAAAGGGCCATAATAGTTGCCTGCTGCTTGAACATCTTTTTTTTTTCTCCCTTTTTCTCTTTCATTTCATAATAACTCTAGGGGGTAGTACACTGCAGTCACTCTAGTGGTTGATATTTGGGAACAATGTTAATATTTTTGACTAGAATTATCTAATGATAAATTAATAGAAAATGATTCTGGGTACATCGTTAAGATGTAATCAGAAATGAATAGATGACTCTAACATTTTTGAAATAATTAATTGATATTTTAAAATCCTTACTCTGTGTTTTAATTTTTTCCCCTTGTATACTTTTATTCACCTGGGGAAGGAGCTTTTAAGGTTGAGGGTTGGTTTTCTTTTCTTTTTTTTTAGCAGGATAGCATGCCTTTTATCTTCACTACCTATTTTTGCAGACACAGTAGCCATGCTTCATAGGAAGATCAGAGCTAGGTATAGCCATCTTGCCCTTTACTAAGCTTAGTGACACCCTTGGACTCTGTCATAAGCTGCTTTGAATGAACCAGAGAAACAGCCTTTTGCAGCACAAGAAAGCCCCAGAAGCTCTGGGATTTACCTCCACTTCAATAATGCTGAATGATTTTTAGCATTAGAATTTGTTTTAACATTGCATTAATTTTAACTACACTTTGGCTTTGGGGAGAGGAGTCATTTCAAATAGGCACTGGTACTTTTTGAAAAACTTGATAGCTATCTAAAATGCATGTTTTATACTGTGAAGATTTAACCCATCAGGAAAATTTCATGTAATAGTCATTTTTTGTGTAAATTTTGTTTGGGCTGTAATGTTTAGCTTTTATTAACATTTTAGTCTTACTGTCTTAAATTTCTTACTGCATTTAATGGCATTCTTGCCAAGCTATTTGGCATGTGAAAAGCAGGTTTTTGATTTTTATTACTCACTTACTTACTTACTTACTTATTTTGTAACAGCTTCACAGTGAAACTGAGACTTACCATATATACAAGTTGAGTGGCAGCCCTGGTATGCTGCTGTGTAGTTGCATAAAGCTGTTGCCAGAATCTTTGTAAATACAATGTTTTAAAAGTTTGTCTTTGTATACTCATAACAAATTTTGACAAGTTAAACTTATTGTTCTTTCTGTGTCATTTTATTAAGATTTTGTGCTTAAGATGAATTATTAGTATTGTTATAAAAGGAATTGATAAATCATTCTTACTTCACATTTTTATATTGTCAGATAACTTGAAATATAATTTGATGTACAAATTTTGCTTGTTATTGAGGGTGTGGTAATTATAGTGGCATATGCACAAAACATTTTGGCATGACTAGGGTCTGAATAAACAGCTATTTTAATTTTTAAAAAAGGACATCATAGTTTTACATTTATTTAGATGATTCGTCTTTTGCTAAACTGTAAGCTCTTTAAGGGGAAAGTTCATGTTTGTTTTTGTTTACCGTTGTATTTCTGGCATAGTGCTGAATACATACTAGACACTTGTCTTAGTCAGCTTTGGCTGCTATAACAAAATATAGATGGTGGCTTAAACAACTGGTATTTGTTTCTCACAGTTCTGGAGACTAGAAGTCCAAGATAAAGGTGTTGGCCAATTCCGTATGTGATAAGGGCCCTTTTCTTGTCTTATAGATGACTGTCATCTTACTGTGTCCTCTGGCAGAGAGGTAGTGAGCTCTAGTCGCTTCTATAAGATCGTTGATCCCATCATGCATGCTCCACCCGCTTGACCTCATCTATACCTGATTATCTGCTAATACCATCACTTTGAAGGTTAGGGTTTCAACACGAATTTTGGGGAGACACAAACATTCAGTCCATAACAATACCCCATAAGTATTTGTTGAATTAATGAACACATTAGAAATTCAAGCAAAAGATGTAAATAAGAAGTTCGCAAAAGGAGAAAATACAAATGCTAGTAAACATCAGAATATTTTTAACTTCATGTGTAATCAGGAAATAAGTTAAAACAACAATATTTTAAACCCATAATGTTGGGAAGTTTTTAGATTGATGATGTCAGGTATCTGTTTTAGGACATGTCTATTAGTAGGATCGTATTAAATAAAAGTATGATCCAGCCATACAGTGGAATAGTTTCAGCTGTTAGAAGAGGGAAGCATTGAATTATAATACATTTTAAATAATTCCATTAATTTTTGTTTTACCAAAAGAACCTCAAAAAGCGACTGTATATATGTTTATATGCACACATATAACCTTATAGCAAAGGTACTGGAAAGATATTTACCGTACTATTGATAGTGTTTATCTCTGAGAAGGGATCATGATAATAGAACAAGAGGTATAAAGAAGTTCTTTCAATTTCCTTTTTTTAAAACCTCTGTTGACTTTTTTACTGTTTTTATAATGAGAATATTTTGATGTAGTCTGTGAAAAAATACAAAAAAGAGTTAAGTTGGTTAGGGACGTAAATGAGAAAAAAGCCCGTTTTTGCATATCGAAAAGTAAAATCAGAGCATGGTTTAATTCAGAACTTTAAGCAATTTCATATTATTGGAGCCTAAAGTGTGATACAGGAAAGAAGAGTAATGATGCTGAAAAAGAATACAAAACCACATTATTGAGGGTCATGTGTGTTTTCTCCTAGTATGGAACAACCATTCAAAGATTTGTAAGTTGGGAATTGACTCTGGTCATGTTAAATAGGTGATTCTAGGAGATGTTCAGTTGACACAAATGAAAGAGATTGATAACCTTTTTGTATCTGGATCTCTTTGGAAGGTTTGATAAAGCCCGTGGATACTTACACAGGATTTTTTTTTTTTTTTTGAATGCCTAAAATACAAAGTAAAATGAAAACCAATTATAATTATATTGGATATCTTTTATCAAAATATTGTAAAAAAATTGTGGTGTAGTTATATATGTACTACTTTAGTAACACATTAAATAAAAAGACCTAGTTAATGTCAAAATAGTGATGAACATAAATAATACTAGAAGGTATGTACATCAGTTGAATGGTTTTCTGAATTCTATCCATGGACCCCAGGTTAAGAACTGTTGCTTATGGTATGAGACTGGGAACATGGAGATCAGTTAGGAAATCAGTCTACAGGGAGATAATGAAAAATCTGGATGGAGATAGTCTGAAATGATCCTATGAAAGGTTTTCTAATTATTATTTAAAATTATTATTTTGTATTAGTAAATCAATATGTGTACACATTACAGAAAAATTAGGAAATAAATTTTTTTAAAAAGAAAACAAGCTCTGTGGTAGTTTTTAAAAACATAGGTAATACATATACTATCTTTGACTTATAATGCTGCTCTTACATAGGAGTTTTCATCATTGACCATGCATTTAGTCTTTTAATAATATCATCATTGCTTAAGTGTCTTACCTTTGATTTTACAGGTTTTTAATTGGTCAGGGAGCACATGTAGGAGCAGTCAACAGTGAAGGAGACACACCTTTAGATATTGCTGAGGAGGAGGCAATGGAAGAACTACTTCAAAATGAAGTTAATCGGCAAGGTAATCTAAAAGCAACCTAAATGGAAAAAAGATGTTTAAAACAGTTTAAGAAAGAATATGATATTTAACTTTTTCAATAAAATAATTGTTGACATTGAAAGACAATCATAATTTGAGTGGGGAAAAATCAACTTGCTTAATGTATGTGCAGTATGTTTCTATTTTTAAAAGTACGATTCTCAACTCTACATCTTGTTAATATTTTTCAAGTTGAAAGTATTATAAGTGGTAAGGTCAGACATAAAATTATATGGTAATAAGAGCTTTGGAGAGAAATAAAACAGGCAAAGGAGATAAATGTATAGAGTAGATACAACACTTGTAAATTTAAATAGATCAATCAAAAAGTCCTTTCTGAAAAGGTGTTATTTAAGTTAAGATCTGAATGAGGTGAGGGAATGAGTTAAATGGATCTGAGGAATGGACATTCCAGACAGAGAGAGCAACAAGTGCAAAGATGGGAAGGTACCTGGCTTATTCAGAGATATAATAAACAGACTAGTGCAACTGGAACAGGCAGAAGAAAGAAGAGGCTGGAAAGAGATGAAGTCACAGAGGTAGCAGTGGACCACATTACATAAGGCCTCATGGGCCTTTGGAAGGACTTTGGCTTTTAATCTCAGTGAAATAGGGAGCTATTGGAGGGTTTGAGGTAGAGAGGTTACATAATCTGACTTCAGAAAGGATATCTGTGGTGGATGTTGTTTTAAAAATAGTTTGTAGGAAAGTAAGGGCAGAAGTAGGAGGGTGACCGTGGCAGAAATAGAGTGGTAGAAGACACAGTAATGTGATGAGGTTGGATTTTAGATATATTTTGAAGATTTGGCTGAGAGGATTATTGAGTGATTAAATGTAGGATGTGTAAGAAAGAATGGAGGGAAGATTCTAAGATTTTGGTTTGAGCAATTAGATGGATAAAGTTTCTATTCGAGGGGCAAGTACTGTGGGAAAAGTAGGTTTTGTAGGGAAAGTTAAGGGGGTTACTTTCAAGACATGTTAAGTTTTTTTGCTTTTTAAATATACAAGCAGTTGAATATGTGAGTAGAGAGAGGTACAGGTTGGAGATATAAATTTGGGACATCTCAATTTATAGATGAAAAGTGATTGCTTATGGGTAGAGTTTCTTTTAGGAGTGATGGGTGTTCTAAAACTGATGTACTTGTAGCACAACTCTACAAATTTGCTAAAAACCACTGAATTGTATACTTTAAATGGTATGTAAATTATATCTTGATAAAGCAGTGTGTGTGTGTGTGTGTGTGTATGTATTTGTATTTCAGCAATTCTTCTTCTGGGTATATACCCCAAAAATGAAGGTTACAAAGAAGTATTTGTACACCCACATTTATAATGACGTTATTCACAATAACCAAAAGATGAAGGCCAACCAGGTGTTCATCAGTAGAAGAATGGTTAAACAAAATGTGATATATACATTGAATGGAATTATATTCGGTGTTAAGGAAATTCTGCATGCTACAGCATGAATGAACCTTGATGACATTATAATAAATGAAATAAGCCAGTCACAAAAAGATGAATATTGTATGATTCCACTTATCTGAGATACCTCAGGTAATCAAATTCAGAGAGAGATTATCAGGAGCTGGGAGAAGGTGGGAATGGGGATTTGTTGTTTAATGGATATAGCATTTCAGTTTTGCAAGATGAAAAGAGTTCTGGAGATTAATTACATCAACAATGTAATTATACTTAACACTACTGAACTATGTACTTAAAAATGGCTATTAAGGTAGTAAATTTTATGTTATGTGTATTATAATAATTAAAATTTTTAAAATACATAAATAAATTGCTGTGTGTGATTTCTACTGTATTTCATGATGGCAGTGATTAAATGGGTTTTATCAGAAGAGAACTGTTTTACTAAAGTTAAAAGTTAAAGGAAAGGTATGGATATTGATTTAGAGGGTAGGCTCCTGCTGAAATGTATTTCATCAGGAGATAGAAGCTAAGCCTATCCCTTGAAAAGAGATTTTTATTTCTGGGGATTAGGAAAATTCATAATGATTACTCGGTTGTTTAAAAAAATCTTTTTTAGGCACTAAAACTAAGAAAATATTTAAATGCCTAAATAAAATTGAGACATTATAACAAGTGGTTGAAGATACGTAGAGCCCAGGAGAAACAGGACACACATTAGAAAAGTAGTCATAAACTGAAGCTTGGATAAGTACACAGAAGAACTTTTAACAGCTATGTTCTAGGCACATGTTTTGGAGTAAGGAATCTTCAAGACTTGAGGAAACTAGAAGAATAAATACAAAGCATCACAACCTAGAGAGAATACTTTATCTGCCCATCTTGCCCTGATGAATGCTCAGATATATAGCCAAATTTCCTGTAAAACAGCAGTTAAATCTTTTTATACTGTCTAATTTTAGTTAGCAATTATTATGAACTAAAAAGGCCTGGAGGTGTTCTGAAAACCTCCTGTCTTTGATTTCTTTGTATATAAAGAAAACTGTTAGCACGATTGGTTTTAATTGTAAAGATTCATTCAGTATTGATTAATGTGCCAGCAAATGTGCTAAGTATTGAAGAAAAAAAAGAACAATCTTTGTTCTTAAGGATTTTACAATGTAGTTGAAGTGGCAAATATAAATAGAGCTTCACAGTGCAGTGTGCTATGTGCTAAATATATGTGCTAAAATATAGATAGGAACAGAATGTTGTAGGAGAACAGAAAAGGCTATGACTAACTGCTTGCCATACTCAGGAAAGGTTTCAGAGTGATGACATTTGAGAAGGAGTTTGCTTGGCAGAGAAGGGAGGTGGTGGACAGAAAAGACATGTCAGGCAGGGCTATCAACATGTGCAGAGGAAAGGAATTGGAGACATAGCATATGTGGAGAATTCATTAGAATTGTAATGGAGATAGAAAATCAGGAGTTAATTAGTAGGAGTTGGAAGTGAGGCCTGAAAAGATTAGGCTGGAGCCAGATGGTGAAGGACATCTATTTTGTAGGCATTAGACAGATGTAAGAAAGATCACAGCAGAAAATTAACCTTATTAGATTTGGTTTTAAGTACTAAAGCTGATGGCAGTTTAGAGGATGAATTAAAAAGGGCGGGGGGGTGGGTGTGCATGGTGACATGTCTTCCTTGAAGAAGGCTCTTAAATGTTAGTCCAGGTGAAAGACGATAAGAGCCAAAAAGATGACATTTAAGATGGAAAAGCAGGGCTGTTTTAAGAAAATATTAAGGTAAAATTTAAACAGTTTGGTGAAGAATTGAATGTGGACATGAACAGATTTAGGAAATATGTGCATTTGTTTTCGGATATATTGATTTTGTGGTCACTAAAGGATATCTAGATGACAGTGGTCAGTGCACTATTGTAACTTAGAAGGTATCAGGATGGAAAATGTAAATCTGGAAGAATACTACATGAGGAAGAATTGTGAGAAATAGTAAATGAGATGACCTTGGAGCTGAAAAGTGAAGAGATAATACTAATAGTAGCTAACTCTTACTAAAAAGCTGGTTATATACAAGGCGTTGAGCAAAGGGCTTAATGTGCATGATCTCATTTCATTCTCACAACAATTCTAAGAGGTTAATACTACTATTATCCCCATTTTACAGATGAGAAATTTTGACTCTGTGATTTGCCCAAGGTCATACAGGTAGGAAGTGGTGCTGTAGTTCATTCCCAAATAGTGTGACAGATACTTGGGTCCCACACTCTTCATCACTGTACCAGACTGCATTTTATTATGTAATGGAAATACATGAATTTATATAGCATAAATTTATTCCAGAGAAACTAAAAGATAGGGACATCCCTCATAGACTTTAATAATTATAAAAAGAGCAAGCACCCTAAATATATCTTTAATAGTGGTAAGATTTCTCAAATTGTTTATCCTGGTATGAAAGTTATTTAATATTTTTAAAAATCTTTAATCATTCTTTTAGTTACTTCTTATTCTAATATATCTGATGAATAACAAGTTATGTTTAGGTAAATTGCTTTTGAAAGCAGTAATGATTGAACGGTAGCTAAAACTATTTTGGGTTTATATTTTAATGCCATTTTCTTTATTTTGCTTGGGACATAAGTCAATTTTTATATCTCTTAGCTGACCAAATTCCAGCTTAATTTTATTTTTTCTTACCTAAGAAATTTGTCTCCATTTCAGTCTAATATTTACTGTTTTCAATAGTAGTGACAGATGTAAAATAGTCTAATTCCTTTATTATATCATACCCAATTTAGTCTCAATATTTATTGTTTTATTGTTTAAAAACCTTGTGATTATAGTAGGTAAATTAAAGACCAGTGAAATGCATTTTAAGATGTTCTTTGTATGAGATCATAAAGCAAGAAAAGAGAAACAGAATCAGGCTTTTAGATCTGATAATGATAATTAACACCTTGGTGCTTGCTCCTAACCTAAACACTTCACACACATCAATTAATTTAATCCTCATAACAACCCTATAGGATAGATGGTTTCATTACTCCTATCTTACAAATAAAGAAACTGAATATTATCATAGATTAAGTGTGCCTAAGATAATAAAATAATAAGTGGCAGATAGGGATTGAAACCCAGCAGTCTAGTTTCAGTATCTATGTTCTTAACCTATTATACTAATATTCGAGGAAGTTATGGCTTTTTCAAGGTCACTAGCTAGTTAAAGCTCTGGGATTAGAAAGCAAGTATTGTAATATATACTACAATGTGATGAGTTTTGTTTTTGGTTTTAATTTTTAATGAATTAAGCAGGATCTGCAACTCTATAATCAGTAATATTTTTTAAAAAATTTTAAGAATTGAGAGAAGAGCCTTTCTTTTCTAACTAGATTTTCTAAGCATAAGAAATTTCCCTTAAACTTGAGTTGTTTTTATGTAATTCATAGAACAGCATGATTTAGAAGTAAAAGAAGGTAATTGCTTTGTAATTAGATAAAGATAGCATGAAATTAGATAAATCTAGAAGAAGTATATATGTATATGTTTTAAATTTTAAGTCCAGAGTAAATTTAGAATAGTAAAAGTCAAAATGTTTAAGATGATAAAGGCAAAAATGGGGTAAAAATAATAAAGAGGATCATGTTTTAAAAGACAAAGTGAAAGAATAAAGCATAAGAAAATTAAATCAGTCAGAAAAGTCAATTAGAAAAGTTTTTCTTAACATATAATACAACTTTATAATTTTTTCTTAATAAAATTAGAAGGCATCTTAAATAAGATGGGCTGGTTATCTTTTGGTAGGAAATTTTTAATATATAAAATTACTTTATTATGGAAATGGTAATACTTTTTAAATAAAGATTATAGTAGGTTTTGTTCATTACACATATATAGTGTACATATTTGATTTTATAAAGTTTTTGGGAAATCTTTACTGCAAGTTTCTTTCAGATGTGGTAATGAGATATTATTACAATCTCTAATTTAAAGATGACTTTATCTATACTTGTATAATCTTGAAATTAATTTTTTTTTTCAATTATGCTCTACTCTTTAAAAGTTGAGCTTCAGTTGAACAGTTTAGTTGTGTCTTGAATAATGATAATTTGCTAAGCAGGCAAGATAAGGGTACAGTCCAGGAAGAGGATAATAGCTTGCACAACGGCACACAAGCATGATGTATTTGGGGACCTGTGCAGGGATCTAGATCATTAGAACACTGGGTGATAATAGACGAGAAAGACTAGAGATTAATAAAGCATTGAGACCAAGTTATAAGAGGCTTTGTCTGCTACACTAAAGAACCTGAGCTTTGTCTTAGAGGAGATGAGCAACTTATGTAGAAAAGTGAGACATTCATATTTTGATTGGTGTGAGGAATGAATCAGAAGGGACTGAGGCTGAATGAGGCCAATAGTAGTAGTCAAATTGTGAGACTAAGTCATGAACTAAGATGGTAATAGGGGCCATCAAGAAGACGGTGTAGGCATGGCAACTCAAAATCTGGTAATTAAAGGAAGGGATTAAGTATGTCTTCCAGGTTGCTGGGTAAATAGTGGTACCTAGTATTGTATATACAGGACAAGAAGCAAGCAAATTGGGGAAAATTTAATTAAGATTTTAGCATTGATTTGAGGTGCCTATGGCATATTTTTTTATTATATTATTTCTGTAGTCTTAACCTCGAATATCCAACTTGACTACTTGATATCTCCAATTACATGTCTATTAGGGCATCTCAAACTACACATTTTTGATATTGAAAATTTCGTTTTTCAGAATGCTCAGACTAAAAACCTTTGATTCATCTTCGACTTCTTTTTCTCCTATATCCAAACCAGCAGCAAATTCTCTTGATGTGCCTTGAAGAATCCAGAATCTAATCTCTTTCCTAACTTCACTGCTACTATCCTGGTTTTAGAACCATCAACTCCTGCCTGGATTATTGCAATAGCCTTCATATTAATACTTCAGTTTCTGTTCTTGACTTTTTAGTTTAAGTGATTCTCCTAAATTAAGTCAAATCCTGCTCATTATAAATACCCTGGCCTTGTAAACAAAAGAACATTGAAAACAGGCTTCTACTCAGAGCCTGCTAGTACTTCCCTCTGCCTGGAATGTTCTCCGAGATAATAGTATGACTGTCACTCACTTTATTTCTTGCTGTAAATGTCACCTTATCAAGGAACTGTTCTTTACCAACCCATATGAGATAACACCTCTTTCTTATTACTCTCTGTCCTTTTACCCTGCTTTATTTTTCTTCACAGTTGTATCATCTTCTGCCATATAATTTCATTTCTATAGCCATAGCATTTTATAAAGTCCCTGACATATAGTAGGTACTCAGTGCATATTGAATGAATGAATGGATAGATGGATGAATGAATAAAAGAAAAAATCCTGAACAGATAGTTGGGTACATGAATATGAATTATAAGAGAGATCTTAACTGAGGAGATGTGTGTGTTCTTTGTGTGTGTATGATTGTTTTTTACTCATTCATTATTCATTTAGTAAACATTTACTGATCCCTTTTACTTTGTATCAGGTACTCTTCCACACAGTCAGGATACAAGATAAAAAAGCAGTATCTCTACATTAAATAAGCTCGTAGTCTTCTCAAGTAAGATTCGTAAATAAATGCATTGAGGTATATGCTGTTTATTAAATAGCTAGCAGGGGAAGTCATAGGACAGCGTGAGATCATGAATTTCAGGATTATCTTTTCTATTTTAATTTTTTCCTCAGGATGTTGATTTCTTTGAAGATAAGAACGAGAGTACTCTATTCTTTTTCCAATTCTCCCCACTCTTACTGTGTCAACCTAGCACAGTGCTTATTATTTAATAAGTTCTTTTAAATTAATGAACATTTATATAACTTACTAAAATTATAAAATTAATATTAATGGTGTGAACAATGTACTATGTTGGAAAAGGAAAGAAGGGTTGGTAGAGAAGTAATCTCTTTTAAGGTCTGGTAAATTTTAGAGGAAGACAGCACCTTCAAGCTGAAGTGTTTAATAAACATTTGTACCTAGTAGGCTAGAGTTCAGAAAACTGGGCAAAGCAGTAGGTAGATATGACTGATATTTTTTTTTAGATTGAGACGATAGACCTAGTGAACTATTCAAATTTTGAAAAACAAAAGAAATAATTAGAAAAGGTAAAAAGAGAGCCAAAATAATATTGTGGGGGCAAAAACTAAATAATCAGTAGAGAAGGCTAATAAAATATTTACATTCTTCCCACATTTCTTCATTTAACCTATATGTATGAGCAACTCAGTTTTCAAAAATAAAATTACACTTTTAATTTTCATTTAAACTTGAAATGTTTTGAATAATTTTATTTCCCATTATAGAAAGCATTTTCTATAAAGAAAAAGTAAAAACTATTTTAATTTTATCAGGGGTTGATATAGAAGCAGCTCGAAAGGAAGAAGAACGAATAATGCTAAGAGATGCAAGACAGTGGCTAAATAGTGGTCATATAAATGATGTCCGGCATGCAAAATCTGGAGGTACAGCACTTCATGTTGCAGCTGCTAAAGGCTATACAGAAGTTTTAAAGTAAGTATTGTTTTTCATAGTTGTTTTCCTACTTTGGTTTATTTCATTGTTCCTTTTCTTAAGATACCTGCAGACATTTTGAAACAGCTTATAAAAATTATTTAATGTCCATTTACAGAAAAAGAGAAAATTACCTTGAATATTATTGCTTTGTGTCTAAAGCTCTTTCTTTCACTCTCACATTTCGATTATACTGTTATTATTTTCTTTAGTGTGTTTTCCAATAAGTTAAATTTAAGTGTCAGACAACCATTACATGTTACCTTCTTAGCTAATAAATTGTTACAGAGTCATTTTGAGGTTCCCAAATTTACTAACTCTGGTTGCTGAGACCAAGAGCAGAGTCATAATTCTGTTTATATATTCCGAGAGCTTGATTGTCAGAATTCTGAGAGCTTGGTTCCTACTGAATATTCATTTACATGTAATTTATCTAAAATACAGTTTCTTTTTACTACATGAGCACTAGGACTCAAGTACTATTAGCATAATAGTAAATATCAAGTCATAAGCAACTTAGACTGTATTGGGCTATATATTGATTATCAAATTTCCTTGGAAGAAAGCTTCTTTATGTCACAATAAATTTTTCTTTTGTTTTTTTACTTACGCAATGCAAAGGTATTGGCAGCTATGTGAAAAGAAATACTTCAGTGCATAACTTGTTATATGTATGTGAAAGGAAATAAGACTGGCCCTCAGCAAAATCTATTGCATCCTTTTGTTCCTCTTGGGCTTCTAGTATCCTGTTCTCATTCTCTCTCATCAATATAAAACAGTGAAGAAATTTAAGTGGGTCAGCTATTCCCAGATTTCCTCCTTTTTTCAACCACTACTCACTTCTATAACTTAAGCTTTCTCCTAGAGGTAGTACAGTTAACTTTTAATTAGTTTCCTTGTCCCCATCTGTTTCTCTCTAAAGTTCTTCAAACTTTCAAACTGCAATAGCAGGTCATGAAATGAACTTAGTCATCAACAGCATTTTTTTTTTTTAAAGAAAGAATCAGAAATATCAAAGAGATTTACATATGGTAAAGGTAAATATTGTTACTTAAAACTCTTGTTTCTACAAACATACACACACACATACATATATGTATATATAGTAGATTACAGTGTAAAATAGATCACTAGACTAAAGGAACTTAGTGAGCCATCAACAGCATTTTTTTAAAGAAAGAATAAAAAATATCAAATAGATTTACATATGGCAAAGGTAAATATTGTTTCTTAAAACTCTTGTTTCTACAAACATACACACACACACACACACACACACACACATATGTATATATAGTGGATTACAGTGTAAAATAGATCACTAGACTGCTTCTAAATGGGCTTTGTAATTAGGTTATCCAGCCTCTTAAAATCTTTCATTAAGATTCTCAATGAAGGTCAGGATATATGTTAAACTCCTTAATTTAACATGTAAGACCATTTGTCATCTGACTGTTGGCTCCTCTTTTAAACTAAGCTGCTACCATTGCTCCTCAGGCATGCATTATTCCAACTATATATATCTTCTTGAAGTTCTGTCATGATGTCTTAATTCTTACTCTTATTTCTATCTGTTGAGCTTCCAAGCCTGTGTCGTTGTAGCTTAGCCATGCTACTGTTTCTTGTTTCTATCTGGATACCTTCATTCACCATCTCTTCAACTTGGAAGCAAATTCCTTTCAATCCTCTGACTCAGTACAGGGTTCTAACGCTATGTAAAACAGCGCTGAACCTCATTCATTATAAGTTGCAGATAAAGCTAATAAATTACCATTTTTCATCTATCATATTGGCAAAGATCAAAATGTTTGGCACACTGTGTTGGCAGAAAAGATACCCTTACATTACTGGTGGAAGTATAAGTGACAATTGAGCAAATTTTGTCAAAGTAACAGTTATTCTTTGGGTTAGCAGTTCTACCTCTGGGAATCTTCTTTTACAGATATTCTCTCTCACATAGGAAGTAAAGTATGTGTTAGCAGCATTGTTTATAATAGGAATAGGAGAATGGTTGAATAAATTATGTATGAGACATCCTTTCACTTGAATACTCTAGAACAATTAAAACATATAGATAAGAGCACTAGAATGTATTATTAAGTGTGAAAAACATGGAGAGAAGTATACATCATTTGTGTTTATTTAAAAATTTTTAAATTATATTTGCTTTTTATGTGCATAAAATTTCTTTGTAAAGATCCAATCAAAATTAGTAGTATTGTTATCTCTGGGGAGGGGAAACGGATTGGCTAAAGTTTGGTGGTGGAAGAGTCCCGCCCCCTGTACTGCCATTTATTCTTTTTTATTTTTGAACTTTGTGAATATATTACTTATAAAAATAAAATATATATGAAATGAAAAATAAATAGAAGATATCATTTTTGATATCACATCAAATATGATCTTCTCACTTACCCCTTCCTCCCTAAACAGAATTAGCCCCTTTCAGTGATTTTGATGCTTTTCAGTTCTATATTTCCATTGCATCTCCATCACAGAATCTGTCTGTGAGGGTTGATTGTTGTTTTACTTGACTTTTGTCCTCCATTAGAAGCTCCTCGAATATAATAAGTATTGTCTTATACTTTTGTGTATACTTGTATGGCCTGACATGTACAGAGAACAGTATGTTTTTTGGGAGAAGGGAATATATCTACCTTCCTGGCTCTTTCCTCTCCATACAGACTCTGAAGCACTTATAATTTGATGTTCAGAATATTTAATAGTATTATAGTTCATATTTTCTAAAGGGGGATATATTTTTATTATCTTATATCCCAGTCTTATTTCTGTCTCTCACAAAGTTTTCGATAATATATTTTAGTGGACTTTTTTTTTTTTTTTTTTAGCTTAAATCTCTGGGTTTATATGTGTTAGCCTGTTCTTTACAGGCTCTCAAATGTTGGTCTGCAGTCTTCGGTCATTCCACCCTGAACAAGCCCAATCCTATCTGATCTCAGAAGCTAAGCAGGGTTGGGCCTGGTTAGTACCTGGATGAGAGACCACCGAGGAAGACCAGGTGCTGTAGGCGTAAAAACTTAAGGGATTGTAAGCTGACAAGGTCCTTGCAATTTGAGAGGTCAATCAAGAGTTACCTTGCCTAAAAAAATAAAATAAAATAAATGTTGGTCTGCAGACAGGTGATAGGCAGTGATGAGAATCATATGAGGGACTTATTAAAAATATAGATGTACAGGGCCCATCTCCTGGTATGCTGCTTAATTCAATAGAACTGGGGTGGAGCTGGGGAATCTTTTTTTTTTTTTTTTTAAACAAGTTCTTCAGATCGTTCTTTTACGGAGCCAGAATTGGAGACAGCTGCTTTAGATATTGTTAGGAAATAGGGAATCTGTTCTTAAAACATAAATAAATGAAGAGTTATATATTAGCTATCACTACCACCTCCTATAGGTAAAAAGAAGCCCTTCTCAAGCTCAACATCTTGGAAGTAAGGTGAAAGTCACCAGATTTCATGAGTTGTAAAAGTATTTAGTGTTTTGCCCATGCGTGTGGGGGGTGTGTTTTGGACTTGCTATGCGCATTTTATAGACATTCTTTGTTCTCTGTGAGCTTAATTTCTAAATTAAATAAAGGTTGATGTCTGTATGTAGTCAGAAGGGCATACTAATATAATTTTGTACAATTCTTTACTTTGTATTAAAACGTATTCCTATTTTCTAGCTTTGTTGATGATTGAAATATCCGCTATCTACTGCTACTGAAAAGTAGACTTGACCCTTTGGAATGTTTGTTTTGCTTTGTTTTGTTCCTAACAGTCAGATTGTCATTTTCCTAAGAAAATTTCCCTTGGTTGATCATAAAGTTTCATGAAAGCATTCACAAACCAGTTCCTGAACTGTAAGAACAAAAACACTACAAAATAAGCTTGTTTAATCTCAGTATATTTTTAGAATACATTAAGCCTGAGAATGATATATCATATGGACACCTGAAGACATCCCTGCAATAAATCAGTCTAACGTACAAATTGATCCAGTAGTTTTTGATCTCACATTGAAAAACTATATAGACTTTCCTCTGAAAATTTTAATTAACAAGTCATAGTAACAAGAATTAATCATGTCACACCAAACCATAAGGACTTATAGTCATTAGGAATTAATTAAAGCTGAATGTATTATTATGGCAGTAACTCAAAATCCCCTTTGCTAGGGTTTTCTGAGAATTATTTTCTTTTCCCTTTATTAATTCATTGAGGAGAGGGGATCTGAGCTATGAAAAGAGAAATATATTGCAAATTTTTGTTAACTCGCATGGTATAAAGCCATTGATTTTTTGCTCATTTCTAGATTTTAATGATTATCTAATTTATTATAATTTATTTTAGACTTTTAATACAGGCTGGCTATGATGTTAATATTAAAGATTACGATGGCTGGACACCGCTTCATGCTGCAGCTCACTGGGGTAAAGAAGAAGCATGTCGAATTTTAGTGGACAATCTGTGCGATATGGAGATGGTCAACAAAGTGGTAGGCCTTTTAAATGTATTTTAAATATCTTAACTTTTAGAAATTCAGTTTTTATCTCAAAAATATTAAAAGAATATAAATTGTATATTTTTATTAAGTTTTATTAACTATACAAAACTATTTTGTTAATTATTCATTGATTCTTATTATCAATTAATTGTTTAAATCTTTTTCAGCTACCTATGAAGCGGTTTTGTCCTTACTCTGCCAAGAAAGAAGTATTACTCTTTCAGTAATTATATTACCATAGTAGATTTGAGTGCTTCTAATTCTCTATAGCTGCTAGTCTTATCAGCTTGCTTATAGTAGCTTTTTAAGTGACATGAATAGCAGTGTCTTATATCAGGTGAGAATTTTAAAAACCATAAGGTTTTGTGCCAAATAAGATTTGAAATAGAACATCTAGTCTCCTAGTTTTGCAGTTGAGAAAAGTTTAGTGAGGTAAACGATATACTTTAATAAAATCCAATTAGAGGGAAGGAGGGAGCAAATGTCATATTAGTGCTTTTCACAAAATCATGAATATATTGAAGTTATCAGATACCTTATTCAATTAGATTTTTCTCCTCTGCTCCCTTTCAAGTACTATCAGTGTCACCAACATTCTTACTAATTCCTTCCCATTCCATATTGATAGATAAGAATCATCTACCAGTAGTTGTAGAGCTTAAAACATGTTTTTTCTAGTGAGCTTAATTATCTTTAACTTCCATAGAATATCTTATATATGGCATTTCATAGGTTAATGTAGTAAATTACTTAGTAGATGTTTTTAAAATGATCTCATCTTTATTCAGACAGGGACATCTAATTCTGTGGTGTCCATTAAAATGAGTACTGGTGCTGGTTATGCTATTAACTGCAGTTTCTAATTGGGGATTTGCAAAGGAAAGAGATATACGTATGCCCATGATTTTCTCATGGGTACATGGTTGGAGATTGAGGGTAATAGTGCATTCATGTCCTAGTTGCTTACATAAAGAGATAAAGAAGTCCTCTGAACTACTTTGCTCTTTCTTGACTATTTCATATATGTATTTATAAATGTTTTTTAAGATATGTGAAGGCAAGAAATCATAGGAAGTTGTTAGAATCTTTAAGAGAATCAAGATAAAAAATGTTTGAGAATGATCCATTTGTTAGTATAGGTTTGCCCTTATATATGAGTATTCAATCTAAATTTTTTTATCAAAACTCTTGATAATTTGCTTTGTTGTTTTTTATCATAAGTTTTCTGTTCTGTAATCAGTATTAGAAGACAAATAAATGTGGATACTGTTTAATTTTCAGTGAAAAACCAGCTAATTTTAGCTTGACAGTTAATATTCCTCTCCTTCTGTGTAGAAATTCCCCCAGCAATTGGGATTTTTATGAAGAAATTAGTGAACGAATACCTGTACCTTCTGCAATCTGTTCTGCATTCCTGTCTCTCTCCCAAATAGAGCCCCCTACAGGCCACTTGTCCACTGACATGTACTGATAATGGTTCATTCAGTGTTAGTGGCCTCTAAATAAGGACCAGAAGATAGAAACTTTTTAATCGAAATGGTTTGCAAACAAGATTATATCACTTCCTACTTTAAACATGTTGTTTGCTAGTGAAACATGCAATATATAGTAGGTATGAGAAAAAATTATTTTATCTTGCTTCTGTTCTATAATTATCTAATTCCTATGCCATATAAATTCATTATGAAGCTCTAGGAGGAAAACTACATATAAAATCATTTTGCTTCACCTTTCGTTTCTATATTACTACAATAGTATTTCCTTGTGCCACCCTATATTTTAATACTTATCCTCTCATTTCATTACTTCGGTACATCTTTATATGATCTTAAAAGAATTGTTCCTCATAATTCCTTAGAATTTTAGTTTTCAACTTGTTTTAGAAGAATGCTATTTTTTTAACAACCCTGTGAAGTTGTTATATGAGTTTTGCAGATTGGGGAACATGATTAGAGAGGTAGAATAATTTACTTAAAGCCCTAATAATTGTTTCTTTTTATTCTGCTAAGTTCTTCTGCATCTTTTCTTAATTTTTGATTTCTCATATTTTATTTTTCCAGATACTCATAAGTTATAAAAATATGATTTTAAAATTTTTATCAAAATATGATTTTTCTTTTAAAATATCAAATATTCAAGATGTCTTTTAATAGCAAAGAGTTAAATATAAGATTCTAAAGGCCCTGGTGGCATAAATATACCCCAATACAAGCTCTTTTTTTTTTTTTTTTGAGTACTATATTCTATAGTGATTGAAGATATTTTTATTAGACTTAATTTTATAATTTTGCCTTTGTGAGTTAGGCTATCTCTGTTTTCACTGACTACATTTTAAAATAACATGTCATACTTCATGTTCAGTCCAAACAAATTAGTCTTAATTGATTAAGCCTGCCTATATGCATTTATCTTATCATTTGATACTTTCTTCAGTACTTGTATATTGAAGTTTTTTTGCTAAATTTCTTTTTTAAATGTCAAGAAATGTACATAACATACTTTCAGAATATACATGACTTTTTTACTAATAGAAAACATAATTTGAGGACTGTATATAATTTAATAAACCATATTATGGAAAACTTGAAAGTCTTTTTACGTGAAAATAGAAAAAATGTTCTAAAATTACAGTATTTAGAGATTTTGGTCTCATTTCTTTACGTTATTTACAAACTGTAAAACATTTGCCGTCATTTTAACTCGTTATAAATTATGTGATACATACTTTAAATATAAAGTTATAATTTTATTTTGCTTCTTTAACTTATTAAAATAGTTTTACTAGAATGTACCCAAATATTGTCCCTTTTACAATATTAACTAAGATGCATTTCTAGTTGAAATTTTCTCTACATGCAAGTATTACAGTCATTGGTAGAAAACTCTTTAGCTTCATAGCTGTCATTGTAAAGATTTAAATGAATGACAAAACTGCTTCTGTTATTAATGGGCACAATGAATTTTTTTTCTGATTCTATCTGGGTTTATTCTTATTTTCTATAAAGACAGTGGAGCAATAGAGACCTACATTCTACTCCCACTTACCCTTCACTTACCCACATGACCTTGAACAAATACCATACACTCAGAGCCTGGGTTCCCTCATCTGTACAATGCGAATCATAATAATGCTTGTTCTGACTACTTCACTGGTTGTTATGAAGATGAAGAGAGATCATAGCTACAAAAGCAATTTAGTTAGAATAAGTGAGGAAAGAAGAATGAAGAGACTATGAAGTTAAACAGTGGTTCTACTGTGGCTCTGGTAATTTAAAAATGTATTGAATTGATTTTTTTTAAGCAGTAATTTTTTAAAGATAGTTTTCTTAATTGGTAGAGTTATTTTTTCATACCTCAATATTGAGCCCTCCTCACTTGCTTCCTGGTTGCTTTGAGTGACTGCTTATATTCCCTATTTCATTAGTACCCCATTATTGAAGGGATAGTAGCCTTATAGTAGTTAAGAATCAGGTAATGTTTATAATTTTACAGTTGGTTAGCTTCATAACTGTCCTATCAATTGTTTAAGGAGCATGGTTAAGTTACTGAGTTAAGTTGAAGGGTGTACTTTTTTGAAATTAGAAACTCTTCTGTGTATAGCCTACATTTTACTCTAGTTTTTATTTTCTATCAGCTGCTGTTTGCAAAGTAGACTCATTTTTCAAGGGAGAAAGTGAAAAGAAAGGTTAGTAAGGCGATCCAATTTCTTATTCTTATAAAGGAAAATTCCTTGGTTACTGAAATAACCTACCATTACCTTTAATTGCTGCTCACATTTTATTATAGTTCAAAAAAATGTTCAAGATGTGGTATTTCATTTATATGGGTTGATAAATGCTTAATTTAATACTTAAAAAGAAGCCTGTGAGATATTTCCAAATAATAACATATTCTTGAACACAGTTTGCTTAACAAGTGTAGCATATATAACATTGTAGAATCATACAAAGAGAATATGATAGAGCAAAACTGGGATTAACATGTATTGCTGATCTAAAAGTCACCTTCGGATTTTGAGCCACTTATTTTGTTTCAGAGCCCTTTGTTCTTCAGAAATTTAATTCTTAGCATTTAATACTTAAGGTGGAAATGGGGGTGGGGAAGTTTATTAAAACTGAAACTTTGGATTGAACGGGGAAGGATGATAGATTGCCTCAAGTTCTTACTGGGAAGACTTTGTAATAAGAAAAGGCAGATATAAAAGTGTTTTTGAATCTTTAAAATTTAAATACATACATTCTCCTATCTTGATAAAGCAGCATATTATGTACTTTCAAGGTATATGTTAGAGACCATATCTTTTATAAACAGACAATGGAAAAGCTAGTTCGAATATGGAGTAGTGTTAGGAAATTTAACTCCTAAGTAGATGTCACCATCTTGATATTGGTATAGAATCGAGGGTGGTAGTTTTGTTTGTTTTTAAATGGAAGAATTTGTGTGATTTTAGAAGTCATTATTATTTCCCCCTCTGACTTTGCTATGGATGTGGGACTCCTCTTATGAAAGAAATTTGAATTTTCTTTCAGAATGAGTATTCTGGAAACTTGTTACAGTAAGGTTATTATAAAGGCTAATGCAAGCAACAGGAAAAATCCTTACCATGTTTGGTCAACAGCTCTTTGAAATTTGCTTTTCCACAATGAATAAAAATAGATTGACAGATGTTCATCTGGACTACTTTTTGAAACTAAGCCATACCTATGGCTGGCTGAACTTTAAGCAGTTTAGAAATAAATATTTTTATTTTATTACTCTACTAAGAATTTAGTTAATTTTTATGGAGGTATCAAAAAGAAATAAAGCCTCAATAGCTAAACATGGACTTAACCATGTGACCCAGTAATTTCACTCATAGCTATACATCTAAGGTAATGAAACTTGTACATGAATGTTCATAACAGTATTTTTCATTATATATAGCTAGAAAGCAAAAGCAAATGTTTATCAACTACCAAATAGATAGTAAATGTGGTATGTCATGCAATGGCGTATTCAGCAATAAAAATAAATGAAGTAGTGATACATACCACAACATGGATGAGCCTTAAAAACATTATGCAAAGTGAAAAAAGCCAATCACTAAGGATCACATATTGTATGATTTCATTTATATGAACTGCCCAGAATAGGAAAATTCATACTAACAGAAAATAGATTAGTGTTTGCCTCAGTCGAGGGGAGATGAGAAAGTGGGGAAGTGACTGGTAATGGGTATGTCAGTTTTTTAGGGGGTGATGAAAATGTTCTAAAATTGATTGTGTCATGGTTGTAAAACTCTGAATATACTAAAAACTATTGACTTGTATACTTTAAATGGGTGATTGCATGGTATGTGAATTACATCTAAATAAAGCTGTAACCAAAAAAATTGAAGGAGAGTGATCAGCTGCTTCTCACTCACATGGATTTCTCTTACATCTCCTTCAAGTCTTACATACTATGTTTTATAGCTACCATAAAAAAAATGTTATCTAACTTCTTCCTATATAATCATTAGAATCATCAAAGACGTTTTATAATATACTGACTTTTTGCTATCACCACTTCCCTTGTTTCCTACCTAGGGCCAGACAGCCTTTGATGTAGCAGATGAAGACATTTTAGGATATTTAGAAGAATTGCAAAAGAAACAAAATCTGGTATGTTTGATGGCTATCTAAAAATTATATTAGTGAATTCTCTTAATAGCTTTGGATTTCAGACAGTTTTAAAAAGTATTCTAGTGATGTTTTGTACTTTTTGGTTCTAAGTTATTCCTGGGAATAAAACTAAATGACAATGAAAATAAAAGAGTAGTGGTGCTATTTTTGTCTTTCTGTTGCTTATCCACATTTCTCTAACCTCCTGTTCACAACATGAATATTTCTATAATATATATGTTTTCAAGAAAAACATGTTTTTATAATTGCATGAGAAAGTTCACTTAGAAAATAGAAACTATAAAAATCTCAGATTTCTCAAATAGCAGGCCCTAGATAAGAAAGGAGTAATGAAACTAGGAAACAGATTTTTAAGTAAAATGTTATCAGATATCCTAAGTGGTGATTAGACCCTGAATTTTTCTGTGAACTAAAGTCTGAGGGATCTAAAAAAAATCCAATTTAATCCTTCATGGAGCTTTTTAACTTTCTCCTTTTTTTTTCTTTATCCAAGTTCTTTTCAAGTGCAAATTAAATCTTTCATTTGTTGTATTTTGTTTTTGTTTAGTTTTTAGAAAACCACTTTATTACTTTAAATTCTGTATTTTGCTTATTAATATTATTTTAATAGTATTCTATTTTTCTTTACATAACTTTTATAAAGCTCCATAGTGAAAAACGGGAGAAGAAGTCTCCGCTAATTGAATCAACAGCCAATATGGAAAATAATCAATCACAGAAGACCTTTAAAAAGTAAGTAAAATTTTAGGTTTTGTTCTTGTTAAAAATGAGTTGGCATGATGGCCACAGACATGATTGTTAGATTTTGTGGATCTGGGAAAAAGTTTGACTTTTTGTATATATATAATCATTTGAAAGCTATTTTCCTTTCATAGCAAAGAGACATTGATTATTGAGCCAGAGAAAAATGCATCCCGTATTGAATCTCTGGAACAAGAAAAGGTTGATGATGAAGAAGAAGGAAAGAAAGATGAATCTAGCTGCTCTAGTGAAGAAGATGAGGAAGATGACTCAGAATCAGAAGCTGAAACAGGTAAAATTTGAAAGATAAAGGGATTTTCAATGACATTTGATTCAGTGTAAAGTAAGATGAGACCAGGTTTTAATTTTGAAACTTTTCGGACTGATTTTGCTAATTGGTCGGATATGTACCAAGTCAGTAAATTACCTTTCAGGGAGTATTTAAAAACATAAGTATAGTTGTGATTTTATTGTTCTCTAATTACCTGGAGACTCTTGTTCATCCTCTGTGTTTTTCTGACCTATGTTTTTAAGTTAGGTGAAGAGGCTTATAAGTCTCCCATGAGATGGTACAGATAGGGTGTAAATGGGTTTCCAGTAGTTCAAGAAAGTTCTTGCTACTTTCTGAGGCCCAAAAGTCTGGGAAACTTCCCAGAGACAATCACCATCATGAATTTTTTCTGTAATCTTTTAGTCCATTTTTATACTCTTATCTTATGTACATCAGAAGTAATACATAGTAATTATAAGGTGGTTTTGTATTTTTATTTTTATACCCTAGGAGTTGTTACGCAACTTGCTTTTTTTTACTCAGAAGTTTTTTAAAAATTTGTTCATACGTATCTATATCTACATAACTTTTACCTTTAGTTGCTATATAGTATTCATTAAAAACATCCATTTCCCTTCTGATAAATATTTACCTTTTTCCCAGTTTTTTGTTGTTGCAAATAATGCTGCAACAATCATTTGTGTGATTACCTCTTTGTGTGTACATGCAAGAGATTCTGTAATAGCTATACTTTAAAACTGAATTATTAGTTACATTTTCAGTATTTATAGATGCTGCCAAATTGCTTTACAAAGTTACTATAACAATTTTCATTCTTTTCCTTTTTATTATCAAGGATATTTATGCATTTTTTTCCTCTTGCTCACATGTTTTTATAGATTTTGTTTACCAAATTAATTTTATTAATGAACATTTATTATCTTATCCTGTATCAGTTAATCACTCAAAACTTCTGAACAGCATGCAATTCCAGTATTGCCATCTTTGAGTTCTATAATCTGGCATTTTAACATAACTTTATCAGAAAAAAAATATACCATTTCCATTAAATTTTTTGTTCAGTGAAAAAATTGTTATCAATATCAGAACCAGTTCGGTGGTCATTGGTTAACACAAATGCAGCTCTGGAATTTCTTGGACTCCCTATATCTCCTCTACAAACAACAATAGTTTTGAATCATTTTACTTTTATGCACTGAGCAAAATATTTCATAAGAAAATGTGAGAAGCTAACATTTACTAAATAAACACATGTTAAGGAACATACTGTTATTTCTGTTTTCCATTAAAAAAAAAAAAGATGTTGCTAAACAGATATAGGCTAGCTTTGCTTCCTGGTAACGTGTTTGAGATTCCTATGTTTACTTGAAACTTGCTAATCTGACAAGTAACTAATTATTTTTTGGGAATACACATAGAGTTTTTGAGCTATATAAATGGCTAGATTTAGTTACTTAGGACTTTAATTTTTTTATTTATTGCTGTCACATTGCTGGTCAGGTAAGTCAGTATATCTTTTGCTTTGGTGAGACAGTAATGTGGGTAAAATTGTAAGCTAAAGCAACAGGTAGTCATTAATATTATAATTTATTTGTATAACATGCTAATTAAAATATTTCTAATTATAAAAGCAATTTATATGAGAATCAGCATACACAGTGTTTAAGTACACAGATTGATTCATGCATGTAATTGTAGATGTGGGTAATTTAATCTTAGATTGCTGATAATACCTGCTTTATGTGGATAGTATATAACAATTATAAGTGTTAGCTTTTGTATAATAATTGTATAATATTAAACTCTACTAATTTAAATATGCTCAATATATATCCTTACCTAATTAAGGCACTTTAATTAAGTTCGTGCTGTTTCCCTTGTTTATTTTACTAAAACGGAAAGGTAAAATGATTATCATTGAAATTTAAATTGACTCAGATATTTTTGCCCATATTTAAAGTTTTTTTTTTGTGTGTAGTTAATCTCCTCTCTGTGAGACATGCCTTGGCCCCAGCCTGTAGTAAAAAATATAATTACAAATCAGATAATTCACTTGTGCACAAGATAGCCAGTTCTAGTATACCCAGATCTCCTAACTCATGTGTCAAGTCTTTTATTACTTGTATACAGTAGTAAGAATTCGAGAATTGGAAATTGAAGCATCTCACAGAGATTTCTGAGATTTTGTTATCTAATTTTTTTCTTAATTGGCTCTTTTTATACAATCCACTGTTCAATGATAGGCACTGGGGAGCTATTTAAAACAAAGAAAAAACTTCAGATTTAGACCAGTTGTGCTCCTGACCTCTTTTGGTTGAAATTTCCTTCTTGTAAAATGAGAAATAAAATATAGATAGAACCAGTTACCATCAAATTGCATTGTATTAGTTCCTTGTTTGGAGTTTAAGCATACCAATCACTCTCTGCTTAGTTTCTCACTGATCTAACTTTAAATGTTCCTCTGAAGCATTGTACTATGATAATTTTGTTCTTCCTGTTGCTAGTAGTCAGTCGTGCCAGGAAAATTTGACTCTGTCTTAAGAATTAATCCATGTAAATGTTGTGTGGTTCCTTCTCTCTCACTCTTTTAATATCAACAAGGCTTTATCATACTTTATTTGGCAAGCTTGAGAAAGCAGCCGTTTCCCTGTAGAGCTACAGCTTTATTTGACAATTTCTAAGCTGTTTCTTTTTTCTACTTTTTGTAAAGTTATTTCCTTGGGAAACTATTTGACATAAAATAACTGTTTTGCTGAATTTTCTTTTATAAAGTTTTTTATCAGTGTTCTTTTCATAAATCAGATTTAAATAGGAACTTAACCAAAAATTTAATTTCCTTTCAAAATTATAAATTTGAGAGGTAGTAGAGAGAATGAAAAGAAGGAGATATATTTTTGCTTTCAAGTTTTTTTCCCTCTTGGACTTGAAATTGTCATTCTTCACTGAAATCAAATGGATAGAAGGGCTTCAACAGTATTGATAATGTTTATTTAAGTTCGATGGTGGCACATGGGGTTTGTTTCATTATTATTCTTAAACCAAACAAATGTTTACATACATGCGTATGCACTCCTTGGTGTGTAGGATGCACTAATAAAAAACATTTTTAAATCAAGAGAAAATAGGAAGAAAGGAGAATATAAAATGAAAGAAAATCTGTTGAATTTCGTCTTGTTTTTTTATTTACTAGACTGTATGCTCTGTGCAGTTAAGATATTTTGTCTTTTCATTGGTTGATGCATCCCCAGTACCTATGACAGTACCTGAAGTATGGATACGCTTAATAAATATTTATTGAATTACTCTCTCTGTCTAGTTAGGTGTCTCGTTTTTCAGGAAGATGGTCTAATTAGATTACATATGATTTGAATTTAACTGTGCTGAATAGGCTAGCTTCTGTTGAAGGAAAAGAGGTATTATTTAACAATGAGAATAAAATTTATTAGACTGAGTCTAGTTCATTCAGTTTATTCGAAAAGCTAAGGTTATAGTGATTTTTAAGTATCCCAGTTTGACCTTGTCCTGTGGTATAGTTTGAGATAGTGTTCTTTTCACCTATTAACATCTTATGGATGTTTTCTTAGTCACAAATAGAACTGAATGAATCATTGCAAATTTAGATTGTTAGTAGGATATTTATAGTTACTCTAAAGATAAGAATATTTTAATATTGTCTACTTATAAAGTATAATAGCATACAATAATGATAACTTAAGATGGAAGATTTCTTTGGAAAACTAACCTAAAGGAGGGAGAGAAGTAATATTTTGAAATGAGTATTTTATAGAGCTTTAAAACAGTATATTTCTTCCTCAAAGTATAGAAGGATACCTGTCTTGCCCCATTTTGAAACCAAGGGAATACTTTAAAACTAAATAAAATGAGCTTTGGCCATTTGGAAAGTAAGCTTTTCTAGTTCATTTATAAATTACAGTTAATTTAAAAATTTACATTTTTAGTGACCATTTTGTTAAAAGATAATCTGATTTATGTATTTGAACAGTCTTTGAATTTTTTCTAGCATCAGATTAATTTTTCTAATACTTTTAAAAATCTTTCTAAGTGATTCATTACTAGTTGGAAATTGTCTTGATACAATATGAAAAGAGATTTAACCTAATTCAGCTAATGTTTATGTCCATTTAACTTACAGATTTTTTAGGGGCAAAAAGGCATACTCTTTGTGACATTGAAGCATACTGTTTAACGGGAATATTGACAAAAAGCACTTTTAGATTCCCTGTAATAAAGAGGAGCCGTCAGTTTTAGATAAGCAACATAAGTTGTTTATTCATTAGAAAATTACATAGCTCTTGTAAATTGTTAAGTAACATTGTATTCATGCATTCAAGTTTTAAATATTAATTTTAAAGATTTTAAAATTTTCCATAGTGTTTAAAGTACAAAAGTCAGATTCTATTTGTGCTTTTTATTCTTAGAAGCTTTGTTGTGTTTCTTCATATTATTTACTTCAACATATATATTGAGACATTTTTAGAAACTCCTTAAAAATTCACTTGTTAAAAAGGATAATAGTGATAAAAGAATTTGATTTAACAAAACCTTAAACAAAGGTAGACTATAAAGTAATATTTTCCCAGTCATTGAAACTGAGTTAATATAGAATCCTGATTCTTAATGTTCTTTTTTTTTTATTAAAATAGATAAGACAAAACCCATGGCTTCTGTAACTAATGCCAGTACTTCTAGTACACAAGCAGCTCCCGTAGCTGTTACAACACCTGTGTCATCTGGTCAGGCAACACCTACATCACCTATTAAAAAGGTAAGCTAAAACTATGTTGGCTGAAGATACATATATTCTGTTTAAGAACCATTTTAGTTAAAGCATTAAGTTCTAAATTTTTATAGCTTATTCCAAAAATATTTATGGTTTTAGAATAAGAATATATTTTCCTTTCTTTAATTTGACTGAGATTTCCTTTGAACCATATTATATTTTTTAAATACTTTTTGCAATTTTACAGTTGATAGAAATAAATGGCATAGGGATTACATTTTTTATATGAAAACCGATCATCATGGTAGTTTTTAATTCTGTTGTACTTTTGAGAAACACAAATTTCATTTCTTTTATCTCTGTTAAGGTGCATTTCGACAATTTCACATGAGCAAAGGCTAAACACAAAAAGTGCTACCACAAGTCAATGAGAGAACTAGAATTCAAATTTTCTAATTCAATACAAAGCACTAGTAGGAGCATGATCTCAGAAGACAAACCAGAGATTAGCTCCTGAACCCACTACTTAGAAGTAGTTATGACTTTGAGTGAGTTACTATCTTTCTGGCTGTCAAAAATAAATAAATAAAAGATAAAACAAAAACAATAAACAAAGAGAGAAAGTAGTTGACCTTGTAAACTTTGGTTGACATGGCCTGGCTAGTGACTGACTCTCCCCAGATTTTAATTTCATTTCTTCCTCTTCTCCTTTACTGTGTTCTCCATTTGCTCTCTGTCCTTCTTACTTCCCTTTCTCTACCAAACAGTACTTTCCAACCAATGTGTTGATCTTTTTAAAGACTTTCTTTTCCTTGCTACTCCAGAACATATACTTCTATTAATCCAAATGAAAGATTAAGGATTCTGTTTTGGTTTTTTTACTTATCTTTTTTAAAACTTATCTCTTTTTAAAAGCTCTTTTCACTAGCCCTTACTTATCTTTAATGAACACACTCATTTCCCTCTCTATACACACGCACACACTTTTTCAGAACCAGTTAAAAATTAGTTGCAGTCAGTATAACACTTGACCTCTAAATACTTCAGTATTTGTTTCCTAAATACAAAGTCATTATCTTTTACTCCCACACTAAAATTATCATACTTAGGAAATTTAACTTTGATGTCATACTGTTATCTCTTCAACTTAGGAAATTTAATTTCGATGTAATACTATTATCTCTTCACTAATGTATAGACCACACTTAAGATTTTCCCAGTTGCCCTCCCAATAATGTCTTTCAAACTCCTTGTTTTTTTAAATCAAGTGTCCACTCAGGGATTGCAGTTTGTTTAGTCGTCATATCTCTGCCTTGGAACTTTTTATTTTGTTGCTTGTCTGACGTTATTTGGTTTGCATGGGTTTGAGGACTGATTTTAAATTCCTGTAGTGTTTCTATCACAGTGTCAGCCTTGCTAATATTTGGATTTGGCTCCAACTGGTCAAAATGTAAATCTTTTAAAATCATAAACTAGAGATTGTTTTTTTAAATCCATACAGTTAGAAATAATCCTTCTCTAAAACTTTTCCTGAGGAATAAGAATAATGTGAATTCTTAGTAGTAAAAATGTGTGGATTTTACTAGTACAATTTGAATATCAGGAAACTATATGAATGAGTTATCTTACTTTCTGTATTCTAAAACTGAGGGCTTCTTGAATTCAGTTAGAACCCATGTTTATATGATCATAATTACATGTGCTTTAAAATAAAATTCTCCAGAAGCAACCTGTCCTACAGAATTTTTAAGACAGTTATTGCCATAACTGGTGTCACCAGGAGCTGTTTAACTGTAGTTTTATTTAATTCTAGAACCCCTGTTTACTTTTTCAATGAACACTTTTATCTCTTCTGATTTTTTTATCTGTTGGAACTATAGGATTATCAAAAGTTTCCAAAAGCTCCAACCTCTTGGAATAGCTGGTCAAGAAACTGTCGTTCTTTTGAGTATTTAGCTAAGCAATCTCTTCCCTACCATAGTCAGATAATTACAATAGACATCTTATAATCAATTACATTTTTCTCAAGCGTAGCCTCAGATTTATGGTAATTTATTTCTCAGTTTATGCCAGCTGTCCTAACTGAAAGCAGATACTTAATAACTGTTAGATTAGTGAGCTAATAGCCTCTTATAAAATTCTTACTCAGAATTACTTCTGATTCTGTAATTAAATTGATCTAATGACAACTGTTTCTATAATTTACATATTTAGAAATTGCAATTCTCAATTTCAAAACTTACTTAGATTATATTGTTTCAGTCTTTGTTTTTAAGGTTTTGTAGCCCAGTTTTATTCAAAGCAGTGAAGTCATGGTGTATAAAAAATTTGAAGTGTTATTTTAATGGATAGAGCAATATTATCAGTATTATTGTTTTTTAATTTTGTTTCAGTATTTTTCCTGTAACTTAGAGACCAGACATGCAAATTGCCTTACATAAATCGTTCATTTGTAAGTGCATCTTAGATTTTGCAGTTAAGAGTTCTATTTTTCGATTCCTACTCACTACTCTGCTTCTAATATTTACAATTATCTTAAGTTCTCTAGCTTCTTCCACTAGTGTGCACATGCGCGCACACACACACACACACACACACACACACACACACACACTCTTATGGCAAGGAATAGATCACAGAACAGGAGCTCTGAAACAGTATTAAATATCACATAAATTCTATAATAACTCAGGGTGTCTGCAGAGAAATGGATATATTTAAGTGATCTTCCCTTAAGTCCTCAATTCCAGCTAAAAATAAAGAACTATTTCTGTAGTAATGAAATCAGGCCTATTATTTGTGGAGATGTTAGCTATAAAACCATCAGTTTGATTGTATTATTTAAATTTTTAACTGAAAATAAGTTTATATAATTCTGTAGTCAAAATAAATACTGTTGGGATCTCCAAAGATGATTACCTACTCTAGTGTATGCACATAAATTCCAATAAGTATAAACCATTTTTTCTTTACTAGATGGTAACAATTAGAATGTTCTTGGAATTAAGTGTTTTAGATAATTGACTCCAATTATTAAGCATAATAATAATTTAATAAAAGACTACTCTATGTTGTTGGTATATGAAATATGCTGATAAAATGTACAAATGTAGAATGATTGTTTAAAAATGAAAGAAATCGTATTTAATTTGATATAATGGAATTAGAACATTTGAGATAGATCTTGAAGAATGATAGATCTTGAGGTAGTATTTCAACTAAACAGAGGGAAGGAAGGTTTTGTACAGTTTGTTGAAAGGGAGAGAAGAAAACACTGTGAGCCAGGTAGAAATAATATAGAGTATTTTGCGTGAAAAATGAGTTGTTTAGTTTGATCAATGTATAAGGTACATATACAAAACAAAGCAAGAAAAGTAGAGCCAAATTGAAGAATGTCTTCATTTCTAAGATAACATTTTTATAATTTGACATATAGTAGAGAATTATACAGGATGGTTGAACAAGGCCATGAGAGAATTATTCTTTATAAAATATCTGACAGCAAGCACAGGTGTATTTGAAGGCGAGAGACTGACCGAGAGGTTTATTAGAAAATCATTGAAGTTGCCCAGGATGATAAGAGTATAAACTAGAGAAGTGGCAGTCATCTTATAAACGAAAGGAGGAGATTTAGAGACTTTATAGGTAGATGGTGAAGGTGACAACATAGAGTAGTCTTTTATTAAATTATTATTATGCTTTATAGAGAAGTCTAACATGACTTAGAAGTTTCAGAAATAGGAGACTGAAGAGATTATTGATGCCATTAATAGAAATGGGGAACTAAAAGTTGATTTGGAAATAAAGGTGTTTTTGATTTTAGTCATGTTGAGTTCCAGGTTCCAATTATTGTTCTAGTAGTCCATTCTAAGGATAAATAGAAATTCAGGACTTGGAATTTAGGACTTAGAGTGAGTTAGAGAGTAACAAATTTGAGAATAAGCTGAATACAGTTAACATTTGGCCTGAGGAAGTAGAGAAGACCCTACTCCAAACTCTTGGGAAAAGGAAGTGGAAAGAGAAAATGGGAGATCTGAGAATATTCTCGGAGTGCTCATGTTGCAGGACTATGACAGAAACAACAAAAAGACCAAGAAGGGGGTTGATCAGAAGAGTAAGAAAGTCAAAATAGTTTTCTGTTATAAAAGCCAAAAGAAGTGTTTCAAGGAGAAAGTATAGTTGAGTATTTCAGAGAGGTTCATTTATACGCCAAATAAAACTGAAGATGCTTTTAAACAAATAAACCGGAACTTAAATGCAAATTCATGTTAGATAAAGTGGAAGTATATCCATTATATTGTATAGTGCAACAAATGTTCATTTCAAAATTGATAACACTGCCCTATTTTTCTCAGCTCTAACAGTAATAGTATTTCATTGGGTTGTTGTATGGATTAAACAAGATAACCCATGTGAAGCACTTTACTTAGGACCTGGAACCAATAAACATTTGTTACTAATTAAATATTACCTTTTCTTACAACATTCAGTAAATGTTACTGCTATATGACTATTTTATCATAGAGGAATAACATTTGTTTCCAGTTTGGGGAGATTTCAGGGCTGGAATTGGCAACCATGGCCTGTGGGTCAGAGCTGACCCACATACCTGTTTTTGTACAGCGCACAAGAGAGAATACTTTTTAAATTTTTAGTGGTGGTGGGGAGGGAATCAAAAGAAGACAATTTTGTGACACAAATTCAAATTCCAGTATTCCTAAATAAATTTTTATTGGAACACAGCCACATTTATTCACTTACGTATTACCTATGGTTGCATTTGTGCTGCAGCAGCATAGATGAGTTACAACAGAGACCCTGTGGTCTCAAAGCCTAAAATTTACAGTCTGGCACTTTACGGAAATGTTTGCCAGTCCCCGTTCTAGAATACTATGATTTTAAACTCAGAAATTGATAACTAGTCACTTCAGTGTCTACAGAAGTTCCTGAGCTTTTCTCAGTCAACAGAGCGCCTAGTGTTTTACTAATCTTTTTCACAGTGCCACTTGCCCAAAAGAAATACCTATTTGTTTCATTTCTGAAGTAGGTAAGTGCAAATAAGTTAATAGCAGTTTGTACAGTGTCCAACAGATGTCACTGTGCTCTCAGAACTTTAAATGAGATATCCCTCATAGCGCCCCTGTGGTTCTGTTCTGGCGCCTTGGAATGCCTCAGTGCACATTTTGGAAACTGAGAAATGCTGTACATCATGTGTCTATTTTCAATCCTATTGATAGGAATTAATTACTGGAAGTTACCAGAGGTATGTTAATAACAGTTTTGTCTATAAAGTAGCCCTCCGATATATGGTTGCTTTAACAAGCTCTACTAAGCTGCTAATAATAGCAAACTTTGGCATTAAATATGAAAGAAAGTTTTTTTTTTTTAAGTATTCATATCCCAGGCTTGTAGCAGCTAGTCAGTAACTATAGTCACCCACTTATATTTAACTGTGGTTGAATATTTAAATGCTATAAGTTAAGTCGATGAAGTGAACTAGTTACAGATAACAAATGTTTCACTTTTAGGGCTGTTTGAAGGAAAGTCCTGGAAATGAAATAAATATTTGTATAAAAAAATAGTTTTTAGTTGAAATGCTTAATGTTTGGTGGAAAAATCAAAGAGTAAATATGATTATGATATTAAAAATATTATTGAAATAAATGTTATAATTAGAAAATATATCTGTTTTCATTTTTGTTGGTTATGCTGGATTTAAAAATGTTTCACCAATTATATAAAGGAATAAAAGCAAAATTCACGTGCTTTGTTCATTCACATGCTATATTATCTGCTCTACAGACCTTTTAACTGCTTTAGATAAAAGTTTCTCTATTAGAGTCTTTCAGATTCTCTCATGCTGAAAATGGAACTTGCTCCCAGTGACTTTTAAAGATTGGATTATTACCCAATCATTTCTATTTAATTTATTATAAAATTCTTTTAAAAAAGGAAAAAATGTGTTTTGCTCATGAAACTTCCTTTTCTGTTTTCATACTTTCAATCTTTATCTCTTTACCTGTCTCATTTTAATTGGCTTTAGTATGATTTCATTGCTCCTACCATGCCTGTGGTGGAATCTGTAGATCCTGCATCATGGAGGCAGGGCTTGCGCAAAACTGGCATTGTTCTTGTGCCCAATAAGGGTGAAAAATCCATGGTGAGGCATTTCTATGTGCAAGGATTTATATTAGGTTACAATATAACAAGTTTAATATGAATATTGGTTCCAAAGATGCATGGTTTTAAGTCCTTATGGTGTGCTCATTTCTGTTCTCTATCTGCATCGTAATTTTTCTGTGTGATATAAAGTGTGGAGTGTGCTTTGTTAAATCTAACTTCTGGAAAGGTAGTTCATGCCTTTTTCAGTTTTATACCTTTACACTTTGACTAAGACATTAACCTACTTAGTAAAAGTGTTTCTTCTGAAATTATTAACTATAATTTTAGATGTTTTATCTGTGAACTTATTATTCCCAGTTTAAGGACTGATCGATCAGTGTTGATAATTCTTTTTTCTTTTTCTTAAAAATAAAATATAAAGTTTCCAACCTCAGCTACAAAAATTTCTTCCAAAGAAGAAGAGAGAAAAGATGAGTCTCCTGCATCTTGGAGGTTAGGACTTAGAAAGACTGGCAGTTATGGTGCACTTGCAGAAATCACAGCATCTAAAGAGGCTCAGAAAGAAAAAGACACTGCAGGTGTTATGCGTTCAGCTTCAAGTCCTAGACTTTCCTCCTCTTTGGATAATAAAGAAAAGGTAATCTATTTCACAGTCTGGGTTCTATAAAAACTAATGATTTGTTTTCCAGGAATGTCAAATCTGGTGGCTTTTCTATTTGTCATTAGATCTATGTTTCAACTTGAACTACATGACAATACAAGTGTACCTGCCTTAAACAAATATCTATGTGGAATTGGAAGGATCTGACTATACTCAATTAAAGAAACAGTTTATCTTACTTTGAAATTTACAATAAAATTTATCAAAGAGCAAGCTTATTTGTTTATTAGGAAAGTTTTCCAAAGTTTAGAAGTACATTTCTTCTAGAATATGATTATACTCATTGGTTACACTTATCCAGTATCTTCTCATTTCTTTACCCGATATTTCATCTCTTATATCAAAAGCAACTTTGTCTTAATGAGTAAATAACTATTATATTTTGAAAGGCAATATTAAGTTTTGTCAAATAGAATATACCACAGTTCATTCAGTGTTATTTTATATAGCTGATTGTTAATTTTCTACTGCATTTATCGATGCTTGGACATTTTTTTCCATATAGTTTTTTCCTCTATTTAGGAGTATTTCTTTTATCAGAAATTCAGAAATAGAATTTCTCATCAAGTAAGTTTAATATTTTTTATTTTGTATCAGTTTATTGCCCAGTTGTTTCTAACTACTTGATGCCAGTATAGTAGGAACAGATCAGATGCCATTGTCACTACATTCTCAACCAGATTTAGATAAATATAATTTAAATAACTTTTGTTTTGAATGTTTTAATGATATATATATTAAAGAGTAGAATATTAAGGCAGTAAATACCTTATATAACATAAGCGATTATGACTTTTTATTGAACTATATTTGAGACCTTATTTCTCTGAAATAAATAAGGATATTTTACCTTATGATACTAATACTATGAATAATCTGTTACAGAAGTTATAGAAAAAGTCATTAAACTGTAGAGGAATTTTTCTTCCCTATGTTAAAATATCTAATTCTAGATAAAAGGAGAAATAAAAGTAATTCATACAAACTGTCCTTTAGTGGTTATAGTACTTGACTGTTGATAGACATTAATTTTTTAGAGTTTGGCTAGAAACTGTGGAAATTCTATAAAGTAAACTGTGATGGCTATGTCATTATTATTTGTTGGATACTCTTAAATATTCTTAGCAGCACCTGTAAGTATCACAGATTTATTTTCACTCATTTTTTTTTCTGTTGTGTAGGAGAAAGATAGTAAAGGAACTAGGCTTGCATATGTTACACCTACAATACCAAGACGACTAGCCAGTACATCTGACATTGAAGAGAAAGAAAACAGGTGGATTCATTATGATTTGCTTTGTTTTTACTACGAAATCTTTATTATCTAGCATGAGAGTTAAAGCATGAGCATTGTTGGAATTATGTGAGATATGGATTGCAGAAAGAGATGGAGGGTATTACTGATAGAACACCAAGTACTCCTGAGGAGGTTCTGGCTTGGTATGTTCGTGAAATAGCAAAAAGAGGCATAGTGATTAGAACAGAGTGAGGGGACAGTGGTGGAAAATGAGGTCGCAAACTAGTACATGTTCTCTAAATATTTGGAACATATAGATAAGGAAAAAGAAGAAGGGGGAGAAGGGTGTTAATTTAGTTTCTTCCTGTTTTTCGGCACATAGAGTGTGAGAGCTTTTTAATGCAGTTATCATTGTGTTATAACATCCAGTTTTGTATCTCGACTTTTTTATCTGACATCTCATACGTAGTTTATATGCTGATAATATATATTTTCAGTAAACATTGTTTTTCATCAGTACATAGTGTCCATAGAGTAGGTTTGCTGAGGTTAAAGTAACCATTTCCCCTCCTCAAACTATGGAAATTTAAATTGTCTAACAGTTCGCAATCATGAACAAAACTTCTGTAAACATCTTAATTTTGTCCCTTTAATTAGGTTTATACCTTAGGGACAGAATCCTAGAAATGGAATTACTTCTTACTAAGTATCTCAAAGGGACTTTTCTAGTTTCTACACCTACTAATGTTTATTAATATACAGTTTTCTTACAAATTATCTACCAGAATCTGAAGGATATTTTTTTTACAGAGATTCTTCAAGTTTGCGAACAAGTAGTTCTTATACAAGAAGAAAATGGGAAGATGATTTCAAAAGGAATAGCTCAATTAATGAAGGATCAACTTATCATAAAAGGTAATAATATAATTCTTAAGTAACTTTTATGTATTTTATAAAAATGAGGCTTTTCTAAAATATATATTTAAAGATGGATGAAAATTTGCTCCGACTAATGCCTTCCTAATATATTACAGTCAGTCCCCACATAACGTCTTCATTAGGTTGCATGACGTTAAACGAAATGATGTATAACAAAACTAATTTTAATGTAGGCTGATTGGTATAAACTAGAATTAAGTGCCTACAGCATCTCATCAATGTGATAATGAAACTGTGTTGAGCAAAACGTTATTTGAGGAACTGCTGTATATATATTTAATTAATTTTTTGAGATATAATGAAATATCTTTTATATTGTGGCATATTAAAAAGGAAATCCTTATATAGTTGACTAGAGCATTTGAAATAGATTAGTGTCTTAATTGATCTGGTCATCACTGGTGACCTGGAAAATTTTCACTTGTCTTAGAGCTAAGTAAATGCCTTGAATTAGAATGTTGGTGATATCATATGGAGGGGAGGGGAGGCTGTAAATTATTTATCTGCTAAAAACAACCAAAAAAGAGTAAAAGATGAACAAATATAATATAAGCATGGGTCATTCCTAGGGATGTGACCCATTGCTGAAACAATTTTCTTCCAAAATTTCAAAGTCTTAGCTTTCCCCAAGTAAAACCAAACCGAAGTGTTTTTCTCAGACCCAGCCTGTCATAACCATATGATCTGGAACAGTTCTAGAAGTGTAAAATGTCAGATCAGATCATCTTTGAGTCTTGTTGAGGTAGAGGGGGGAGGCAGTAAAATGATACACTACCAAATTAGTGAAATTATCTAAACTCTAGCAAGTTGTAGGTGCAACTCTTGGTGCTGGAGCTGGTGGTGTATTTAGGAACACAGTTTTTTAGATTTTTCCTAGCCTTGTGAATCTGTATAATGTATAGACATTAACTATAAAATACACATACAAACACATCCTATATAGATATGACTCTTTTCTTTAGTTACTCCTTTGGTAGAAGACAAGATGATTTGATTAGTTCTAGTGTTCCAAGCACCACATCAACACCAACAGTTACCTCTGCAGCTGGGCTTCAGAAAAGCCTGCTTTCCAGCACAAGCACTACTACAAAGATTACAACGGGTTCTTCCTCAGCAGGCACACAAAGCAGGTGAGTCACAGATACATTTTGTGTTCAGGCCTACTGTGCGCTTATGTATGTGCATGCGTTTTTGTTTAGAAGATTGTGGGGCTCTGGATTTTTTCATTTACCTTGTTAAAATTATTTACAAGCAAAAATTGGTTCCAAAAAGAGGCAGTTATGCATGTCTGGGGAAAAAAATTAAGTTCCTAAATTATAAACTTTACTTGAATTAGACTGCTTAAAATATAAATTTCTCACTTTGACAGCTCTGGGTGAGCTTCTTGGTGCATAGTTGAAATATGCCTTGCCTTGTGTTTTAAAAAAATCCATCCCTGTAGTCACACGTTTTCAGCTGCTAGAAAGTGCTTTCATTGTTTAGCTGTTTTCCTTTTCTCTTTTTGTGTTGCTGCTTATGATGCTATAGTACCTCAAATCGTTTGTGGGCTGAGGATAGTACTGAGAAAGAAAAGGACAGTGTTCCTACGGCAGTGACCATTCCTGTTGCTCCAACTGTTGTAAATGCTGCAGCCTCTACCACAACCCTGACTACAACTACTGCTGGCACTGTCTCCTCCACATCAGAGGTCAGGGAGAGACGCAGGTGTGTAAAGGTCCTAATAGGACTCCCAATATATCTTGCCCAGTGATAAAAGTTGTTTGTTTTGTTTTGTTTTTTAATCTTGTGAAGTTGGTGACCATCTCTCCAATAGGTTAATGAAAGAAATTATCTGTAAAGATTCTCTTGGTGAAGAAAGGCTTCTGGTGCATATTTGTAAGCCAAATAATTCTAACTATGTTGATACACTTAGTTTTAATTCTGGTACATAGAAGGCACTTATTAAATTTTTTTAAGGATCTACGAATTTATTTTGTGTGCTTTAATATATTTATGAGCATCACTTACTTCTTTTTGTTTTTCTCAGTTATATGGAATCATAGATGTGGAAAGGAACTTACCTATTATCTTTTGTGATGTCCTTGATTTACAGAAAGAAACTGAGATCCAGAGATATTAAATGACTTTTCAACATTTATATAATTAGTATGAGAACTAAGGCAGGGCCCAATATTATATCATCTATACTCCCTATCTTTGAATTTTGTTTTTCCTCTTGAGAAAGATGAAAACCTTAGAAAGCTAAATGGAACCTTTTAAAATATTTTATTCTTGCAACATTAAATTAGCTACATAACTGATATTTTCCTCACTAAAATACCAGATTAACTTGGTTTTACTTCTGGCACTTAGTTTTCATAAACAGATAATCTTACATCCTTTGTCTCTGGTGCTTCGCACAGTGCATCCTTACGGTAGTATCTTTAGAGTAATATTTGTGGTAAATATATGAAAAGTAACAAACTTAAATATTTCCTTTCCTGTCATTACATCTCTAGTTTCTGCCAACATATTTACATTTTATCTCATTATAGTGAAATATAGTGATAACACAACTACAAGCAGTTCGAATTTTTTAATTTGAATACCAGTGTAGGTTGTATCATATTTGAATTTAAGTCAGGTTTTTGAAGTGTCTCAATAAGACCATACAGCCAAAGGAAATTAGAAGAGTATAGGCATCCATCATTCTCAAATGTGTGAAAACAAATTTGAGGGTTTTGCTTTTATGGAGCAGAGGAGGTTTGGGTTGAAGGGGAGAAAGAGTCAGCAGTCCTTGTTTTTTCCCTCCTTGTTCTGCGTTAATCCTAAATTTAGAGTTCTCTCTGGATCAGAATTTCTTCTGTAAAATGAAGTTTTTGATTTATATAATTTCTAACTTTCAGAATCCTGTTTATCTCTAGGATTCCACACTTTTTAAAATTTTCCAGTGACAGTCTAATGAAGGTCACCCCAGAATCATGTGTTGTTTCGGAACAAATTATGATTCTTAATCTTAGCTTTTTAAAAAAATTTTTTATGTTATTGGAGAGAGTTGAATTTCAACTTTTTAGAATTAATCTTAAAAGACATTAAAGATGGAAAATTAATTTTTGGAGATATAAGGACTGCAGATTCTAGTAACATAAGAAACAAAATATATTTATTGAGATTGTTCCTGGTCTCTATTAGAGAAATTTTGTTTGTCTTACTTTGTTCATTGATGTTTGCAGTAATATTAATGTTTGTGCTTTGTTCTATGTCAAATATTTGTTTGCAATTTTGACTACATTGTTGGCCTCTTTTGTTTGTCTTTTAATTAAATTTCATTAATTTTTTGAAATGTGTGTGGTTGAAAATTTGCCGCCAAAATGTTTTAAGAATATACTGTGGCTGACAAAAGTCAATACATTTATGACATTTTAGGTACCCTTACATATGTGTACTTTTGGATATTATGTAAAGTTGCCATGCACGCTATTAAATTCCACCATATTTTAGAATTTTCCTGTTTTTGTTGATCAGTATTGGATGAGGAATCCTGTTTTTGTTAAGATTTCCAGTGGATTAATTGAGGGTTAGGGAAAAGGAAGGAGAAGCTAGCTTTAAATAGATGGAGCATGATAACAAATTTTTTCATTGTTTTAATGAAAAAATTAAAACAAAGTATTTCTAATTCTCCACAGTCTTTAAACTGCAAGGCAATACTTTACCAATAACTAACTACCCTCTTCCACCATTCTCTCTTGGCTCAGCTAGCTCCCATTTATCTTCCTTCTGAAAGGAAAAAAGCTGAATGAGAAACAAGGATTGGTATTCAGGTTTTTAAAGATGTAATATGATTGACTAGCCACATATAAACATTATAAGTTTATTTGAATATTTCAACCAATAAATGTCAGTAGAATAAATATATATATGGAATAATTGCATTTATTGGGAGAAAAAAAACCTTAATTTAAGAATATCCTTTGGGTTGCTCAGAAAATAGCAAGCAATCTAAAACTACTAAAAGACTAGTAGAGAGTAAACTTATATATTCTATGTAGTTATAAGAGATCTAATATGACAATATGATATAATAATGATTAAGGCAGCAATGGAATTTGGTATATTCTAGTGTCTTTTTCATGATCAGCTCTTTGGAATTAAAAATACATAAAATATATAAATTAATTTTCTTCTTTACATCCTATTCTTCGAGGTCTGCTCTCTATAGGTACTCCAAGGATGGAGAGAGGAACTGAATATCAGATAGGGACTATCAAATATAGGAAATAAATGTGTTAGAAATTGATAGGCTAGGTTTGTATGCTAGTGTGGGACAAATGTTTTAAGGAAACTTTTAATGAACAGATTTTATAACTTTTAACTATTAATTTTTATCCCCCTAACCTGCATATATTAAAGCAGATATGATAAATAGATTTATTAACTTTCATGGCAGCTTGAAGTTGTATTGAAAAAGAATCTAAGCTCCTTGGAAGAGAATGTGATGGTCAATTAGTGCTATCTGCCATAGAGGTAAAAGGGAAGAATAGCAATGCAGGTTTCCCTGTTCTAAATTAAATATGAAATTTTTAATTAAATACATAGTAGAAGTTAGATTTCAATAGTCCGTTGTCATGCTTACTTTTAGAGCAGCTCATGAAATGCTGAAGTGATGTGGAGCTGTATGGGCTCTTACAAACTTTTTGTTTAACCAGATTTGCTCTCACATTTAGGTTTTATCCTCTTTTATTATTTTCTTCTCATCTGATAGAAGTCCAAAAAACATAAATTGTATAGGGTCAGTAGATGCATAAATAAGTGTTAAATGAATGGATAAAAAAAACTAGCCATGGTCTCATATTTTCCCAGCTGATGCCTGATGGAGCATTTTTCCACATTTAGTAGGTTTATCACCAAAGGAAAGAATTAATACTTAATTGATTTTGGAAAATGCTGGATTTAACACAGTTAAACCAGTTTCTTCCCTCAGTACTTCTCAGACCCTTTAATATGTTTATTTTCATGGAGACGGTAAGAATGTATAGCATTTTCCAAATTAAAAAACCACCTTCGATAACAAGCTCTTCATATTCCAGAGCTAATGTTTCTTAAACTAATAACAAATTTATTGGTTCTTCTTCTCCTTTTATATTACTCGCTGCAGAAAAATCATTCGCATTGTTATAAAAATAGAAAGAATCTGTTATATCTAAATAAAAACTTAAAGCTCTAGAGAGTTGATATATGGAATGAAAATTATAAAACAGAGCCCTGCAATATAAAAAAAAAAAACTTTCCAAGTAATAGTGATCGTAGGAGGGAAGTTTTCTTCTTGCATTGTAGGGCTAAGTCTTATCTTTGCCTGTTCAACCCTTTAATTAATTATTTAACTCTTAACATAGATTGCATACTTTTGAAATTATGCATGTCCTAAGACAGGATGGAAAATAGGCTTAGATTTATAAGATGAAATTTAGTGAAGATAAATGCCAAGTCCCTTCTTCATATCAGGAAATGAATTGCCCAAGAGTAATGCTGATTTTAAAGCAGTTCATGTATAAAACCACTTGAATTTTCAGAGAACTCAAAGTGTGAACAAGAGTATAATATCTGCCAAAAACATCAGTAAATGCACAATGACAAGAATACAGGAAATCCTGCTTAACTGGTCATCCTTACCATTGTACCATAAAAAGACATAGAGAGTCTAGAGTTTAGCCAAATAACTTTGTATATGATCTAGGATGGTGTTTCAGGGAATCAAAAATGGAGCTAAGAGGAACGGCATTACATGATTTTAAAAAGAAAAAAGTAGTTAGGGCCTTTTGAGCCACGCTTCTCTTGCTCAGGCCTGTTTCCACGACTGGAAGTGTACTTTCCCTTTTAATAAAGTGTTTCTTTTCTGCTATTAAAAAAAAAAAAAAAAAATTAAGGAAGAACTTGAAAACTGTGATATGTTAGTATGATTAGTTCTATTTAATCTAACAAATTATCAGGGTTCATTCCTGAATTTCAGAGTGAGTGTACCCATTTTCTGAAAACTTTCTCAAAACCTATTAAAATGCTAAATGTCTATTTTACTCACACACATTCATATGTAATTACATTCACAAATATTGTATCTCCGGCTAACGTTTTATTTATTACTGTAGATCATACCTCACTCCTGTTAGAGACGAAGAGTCTGAATCCCAAAGAAAAGCAAGATCTAGACAAGCAAGACAGTCTAGAAGATCAACACAGGTATATTTAATGTGTATAATATATGAAACTTCAAAATAAATTACCTTTCCCTGTTCACTTTTCAGTGAAAATATTGTTGTTAGTACATAATGCGAGTAAATCTTTAAAGAAAAAAGGTTGCTTTTAGTACTCCTCCCACAGCCTTTTTTATATGGTACACTGTTAACATTTCACCTCATATGCCTTGTACTTCTTTGAGTATTAATTTTTTATTCCTAATGTGTCTGGCACTGTATTTGATAAGTATTAAAACAAATTAGTCATATATGATATCTAATAATTATTAAAGAATTCTATGCCTTTTTAGAGTTGGGTAGAATAGTTCTATTAGGTGTATCAAACAGCTACTATGCAAGTATGAGAAAAATGTCACTCAGACTAGTTGTCTCCTTACCTGTTCCTTGCCATTCTAATTATATCCTATGTATCCTTTTGTGCCTTTCCTTTCTTCCAGTTGAGGACTACCAAAGTCCAGATTCACCTGTTTGATCCTTACCATTACTCATAAATCAAGCTGAACCATTTGTTAGGGTCTTAATCTATTTTTTCTGTCTTTGTACCTTTACTTCCTGAAATTCAACCTGTTCTTCAAGGCTTAACCTGCAAAGTTATTTCTTTACTGAAATCTCTCTGTGCATATACATACATAAAAACATAAATACATATAAATTTAATATATAAACAATGTAATTTTGGCTCTTTTGCTGAACTTTTTGGAAATATCTATATTCATATGGTACTTCTGTCATTTTGTATGCTGTTTTGTTAATTACTCGAATATAGAGATAATTTCTTACACATATTTTTTATCTTTCCCACTACCTATTATTGTTTGCTTCTTCATAGAATGTGACTAAGTAGAAATTGTTTCAATTTGCAAACCAATTCCAAACATGCATATTTGACTTTTAATACATTCATACTTATCTACTTATAAAATATCCTTTTGAAATGAGCTTTAATGCCTCTCGTAATTACATTTATCTTTTTTTGTGTGCAGGGGGTAACATTGACTGATCTCCAGGAAGCTGAGAAAACAATAGGAAGAAGTCGTTCTACCCGAACCAGAGAACAAGAAAATGAAGAAAAAGAAAAAGAGGAAAAAGAAAAGCAAGATAAAGAGAAGCAAGAAGAAAAGAAAGAGTCAGAAACATCTAGAGAAGATGAATATAAACAGAAATACTCCAGAACATATGATGAGGTAATAGTATACCAATGACGGTTAGGTCAAATGGTAGGAATAGTTCTTGTAATTTTCAAAATACAAGAGAGATTTGTATAATAGCAAACCATATACAAAATACCCAAAAGAACTTTAACTAGAAATCTCAATTATTTTGACATGATTAGAACAGTACTTTTCAATTGAAATGAATTTAAGTGTTCTCTGTGTTTTTTTAAATTGTGGTTAATATTTCAGGCGGGTTTTAATTCTAACATTTTACAGACTTATCAGCGTTACAGATCAGTATCAACTTCAAGTTCAACCACTCCATCCTCTTCACTTTCTACCATGAGCAGTTCACTCTATGCTTCAAGTCAAATAAACAGGCCAAATAGTCTTGTAGGTATAACTTCTGCTTACTCAAGAGGATTAACAAAAGAAAATGAAAGAGGTAAGAAAATCAAATTTCAAAAACACATTGTTTCCTTCAAATAATCCTTTAAATTGGTTTTTCCTAATATATTTCAACAGAAAAGAAACAACATTCTAAACTGGGAGTCATTCTACCTAAATGACATGATCATTAAGAATGAGAAAAGTAGAAAATAAAAATAGAAAATTGTATGATCTGGTATTGATGTGCATATATATCTGTATAACCTAAGGTGTCACAAAAATATTTGTCTTTGATGATACGCTTAATATTAGCTTAATAACCTAAGGCATCACAAAAATCTTTATGTCTACCAATATTAGAAAAGTTAACTATACAAGAAAATTATTCCTAATTATAGGCATTTTATGTTTTAAAATCAAAATCTCATAGTATTAGTCATGATGATAGCACTAATCATGTAGGATAAACTTCAGAAAATTAAATTTTTCCCAATTTCCACCTGACTTTTCTTTTGTTGCTCATTGAGATATTTCAGTTCTTTAATCCACTGAGAAAGGCCCACATAATGTTTATAAAAATTTTGAGCCAACATTTAAAATTAGAGATATTTGCATAAAAGTTCAGATTTCCATCTTCTGTTGAATAGATGGAAGATTCGGCATCACTGGATCTGAATTCTCACATGTCATCAGTTGGCTGGAGCCAAGTAGTAAGAGCTCACCACCCCCTTGGAGTAGAGCCCTTCTGGCCCATTTTATACATTTATATTACCTGGCTTGCCACTATAGGCATTACAGTTTGAGATTTTTGCTCTAATTCCAAAAATAACTTAAAAAAACCCCTCTTAATACTATAATTTGGAGCTATCTTTTGCAGTGCTTCTTTGCTGATGTCACAGGGAGCCTTTTAAAAATTATTTTAACATTACTTTGTTTTATATATGTTACTCTTTAAACCATAGTCAAAGGCCTTAATATTCTTCTAGTATATAAGTCTGAAGTCATTTTAACTGTCTCAGGAAGAAAACAAATTTTATGACTAATATTTTTATAACATCCAATTTTTTTACTTGAAGAAATGATTTAAATTTTAAATTTAAATATTTAAAGATAAATATTTTTTTTCTAGAAAAAAATGGATTTGCTCTTAGATCCTAGCTAATGGAAATGAAATGAATGCTGTATTTATTCTGCAGAATGAGGACTGGGAATAATAGTAGAAGCAGAAACTGATAAATTTATATGATACCTACTAGCTGTTCCATAATTAAGAACCATTTGTTTTCTTGAAGTGATAATTTTGAGTATAGTAACTGTTTCTCTATCAGATGGTAATAAGTGGAACCTATTCTCTTCTTAGGATTCAATTATTTTCTATTCAGTAAATATTATTAAGTGTGTCTTTTGAGCAAAACTTTTGTTTTAGACACTAGGAAAATGAAGTAATTAAAATTAGTTCTAGTCTTGATCCTCAAGAACATACCCGATGAGAGCTACAGATACGTGTTTAAACCAAGTGTTATTAGGGGCACTAAGAGGGGCAAAACTTAATAATGATTAGAGAATTTTAGAGGGTTTCAAAAGAAGGTTAACTTAGAATTGTTTTTACATTGCCTTGCAAAATACCGTCAAGATATATTGCTACTATGTGGTGCATTTGAATCCTTAACAGAAGGAGAAAAGAGAGAAGAGGAAAAAGAAGGAGAAGATAAATCACAACCTAAATCAATCAGAGAACGACGGCGACCAAGAGAGAAAAGAAGATCTACAGGAGTTTCATTCTGGACACAAGATGTGAGAACCTATTAAAATATAACTCCTTGATAGTATGCTTAATGTTTTCAAAAGTACATACTAATAATTTCTTATACGCCTCAGGTTATATATTTTTTAGATCATCACTATGTGTTTTGAGTCAAATTATTAATTAAAAAGAGTTCTTTATAAAGGATAGTTAACAACTAACTACTTCAATTTTTGGTATTAAAAGCAGGAGCTTTGTCCTAATTTTGGAATAAAAATAATGGCTGCAGCTCAGTATACATATATTGATTATTGTATAATAACTAAACTCCCTTACCTTAGAAATTCTTGAAAGGATACTTAATCCCATTTTCATGAATATTATTTTAAAATATACATAATAATTATTTCCATCTCAAGTGATACTGGTTAGAAGCAGTGCTTTACTTACAAAATTATAACAATTACTCCTATAGAATTTAATTTTTTACCTGATCCCTGATCGTGTGCCTGGCATTGCTATTCATACACAGGAGAACATTGTTAATGTGAAATTTATACTGTTTCAATACAGCATATAACTACAGAAGGACAAACATAATTTGTTTCATTTAATCTCTTGATTTTTTTCCATTTTTTTCTTTTAATCTTTAATATAGAAAACTTCAACCATACAAAAGTAACAGAAAAGTAGACCCCACTTCAGGCATTCATTATTTAAGCTAAATCTCCACCACTACTCCAATTTCCATATTACTTTGAAGAAAATCTTATATCATTTTTTCTGTAAAATTTTCAGTATATATTTTTAAGAGATAAGGACTTATTTTTTAATTATTAAAATTTGATTTAAAAAAATAGTATGTGTTATCAGATAATAAATGGTCAGAATATCATGATTACATTTATTATTAAATAACAACACTAAATTCTTAATATTGAATATTCAGTCAGTTTTACTATCCACTTAATTCGTACATGCTGTAAATGATTTGTTGTTGTAGTTTTATACTTTGTTGGTTTGATTAGGACCCAAATAAGGACCATACATTATGATTAATTATTTCTTTAAAGTCTCTTTTAAAATCAGTAAGTTTCTCCCTCTATTCCACTTTTTGTTTCTTAAAATTATTTTCTAATGAACTGGATAAGTTCTCATATCCCGGAAGTATAGTTTAACGCATTCATGTAGTTTTTCTATTTCCTATCACTTGACAGTTGCAGATACAAAATCGATCAGATTCTGGTTCACTATTCTTTTGGCAAGGTATTTTTGTTTCTCCATCAGGAAGTACATGATGTATGGTTAATTTTTTTGATTGCCTAGTAACATTTTAATAACTAAAATAAAACCAGTCTTAGTACTCACACAGTAACTCAGTATTTAAAATTATCTTCTTAATAACTCATATATTAGGAGTTTCATAGGCAAAGCTGTATCTATTACAGTATAGTATTTCTTTTTCCCCAGTTTTATTCAGACCAAGTCTCCCTTTAAAACTCTACTGTCTGGAGTTGTACACTTAACCAGCATTATAAGGATTATTCTTGAAATCCATATTAGCAAAACTCATCTTTTTAATTTGAGCCTGCATTGAATTGCATTCTAATGAGCCATCAAAGCACAGATGTCCTTTCCCCTTCATAGCTGCATGTTTGAACCTATATCATACAAAATACAAAAGAACCAAGGGCTCTGTGAAAGAAAAAGCGATGTATATTAGGCAGCTTTTTCCTGTTATATTATTAGATTCTCTTTTATTTGCTGTTACTATTTTTCAGGACCGCTGAGCTTCCTGCTTTTTTTTATCTTCAGTTCCTGTATTCTCCCATTAAACTGCAGTGTGTACACTCAGTTCATGATGTGGTATTAATATATTTATTATTTGAATACAGATTTCCCTTTTTTTTCCTTTCAAACCGTTAGGGCTTATTTAATTGTTCAAGGCCCTGTAACAGGATATTCCCATAGTCTAGAGTCTAGGCTTTTAGTGTGCTGAGACTTTGGTTTTCTATTTGGTGTGCTGTAAACTCCCAAGAAATTTTAGATGGACAGACTACCTAAACGTACTAGGGCTATTGCATAAATCTTGCTAAGTGTATAGAATCTAGCTTTTCTTACTTAAAATATTGAATTTCCTATTTTTGCTGCCTCATTATAATTGAGCAGGTAAATAGTACTTACATTGATAAAGTACCGGCAATATCATTACAATATAAAATGGCATGTCTTCTTTCTCATGCTAGGTCTCCAGCTTCCTTACCCTAACCTGTTTCCTAGTTCAGTTGTTAGGTAGATGGTCTTTCTTCACCATATGTGCTAACCTAGTTCAATGTACCATGCAAATAAAATAGGCTTCCTTCAGTTAGGGTAGGAAAATTTCCACTTAAAAATCAGTTTTTCTTTTTGATTGATTTGGTGTAAATTTTTCTCAAGGGTCATTGTAAATTAGAAAAGCCCTAAAATATTAAAATATCAACTGTTTGACATTTATCTTAACTTTTCTAAAATAAATTGACAATCTATTTTAGAGCGATGAAAATGAACAAGAACAACAATCAGATACAGAAGAGGGATCCAATAAGAAGGAAACTCAGGTAAAAAGCTATATTTTTTGTATTTAGACGTATTCATATTTCTTAAGGATTACTTTTTACCTATTATATATTTATTCATGCAAGACAGTTACTACACACTGTACCTGAGTGCTGGGGATAGACTTAACAGTGGTTCTCTGGAATCAGAGATGGAGGGATCAGAAAGGGGCACAAACAAGATTGTAGAGGTCGTAGAGGTGTTCCAAATCTTGATTGTAGTGGTAGATTTGTAGATATACACAACTGTCAAAACTCATCAAACTGTACTGTAAATGGATGTAGTTTATTGTATGTAAATTAATCTTCAAAGTTGAAAAACAGAAAAAAGAGTAATACCCTTTACCAAAGAAACTGTCTAAAAGATATCCAGAAGTAGTAGATGTTAGTTTTGTTAAATGAAAGAGTTTTGTGCTGGAGAAGACAATAGGCCTTTTTAATTTTCTTTATATTTGTTTAGAAATTTAGTGTCTCTGAAACACTTTTACATTCATTAACACATCTAATCTTTTCAACAATCTTCTGAAAAGAGCTCTTTTCGCCCTCCTCAATACTGATGAAGAAACTAAGGCAAGTTTCAAAACTTAAAGTTGCAGTATTTGCAAATGGTGAAAAGTCCCACTAGCTTCCCCCTAATTCAGTATTGAGTGAGTTCTAATCTTATAGACTCAGTACTTTATAGCCTGAAATGGCATTCTGCTCATTTCTTCATTTTGAACTGGAGTTCCTAAATAGAGTTAATATATCCTTTAGTCATCAAGGATCTGTAATAATGCTAAGTGACCAGACATTGGTTACCTGTGCCAGGTGACTGTGGATATTACTTTTAGGGCCAGGTTTGCCTGTTTTGACCCAAATGGTACTTTTATTTTATCTTTAGGTGGCCAGACAGATTGAGAAATTAATTACTTCAACAAGTAAATTATTTGCAGGGCTAAAGCTTTGTCACTTTTAAACCCTTTGCCTAGCAATCATCAACACTTTTCAAATGTACCTATGTCTCTGGTTTATAATATTCTATAAACTGTCCATCATCTTTCTTTCCCAGTGGTACCCTATGAAGTCTCATCTTTCAAAGAAAAATAATGGACAGGTAAACAAGAGGGAGGGAACTAGTAAACCATCCCCAACTGATGCTTCTCACTGCCTTATCACACACAGATGCCGCATCCCAGGAGGCTGGGGTGGGGGTGGAGCTGTGACTTTGAAACATATTGATATACATTGTGTTTAAATTTTACTGTTAAAATTATACATGAGATACATTAAGGTTGAGTAGAACATTGTTTTCTAAGAAGAAAATTTTCTTAATACCAGCCAATTTAAATAGTTTTTGTTCATTTTAAATAGAGAGTTGTTTAGATCTTGCTTTGTGCTAGTATTCTTTCAGTTATAAGTAACAGAAAACAACTCAAACTGGATTAAACAAAGAATTTATTGTACTCCAGTTATATTACACAACCCTCTATGTCAGCTTTATCCTCAGGCTGGTTTACCTCATACGGCTGAGATTATAATTGGCTTAGGTCAGACAAGGCCCACCACCGAGGTGTTGCAGCCATTGTGCTACTAATGCGGCTACATACCATCTCACCTAAACCTAATGACTGCTGCACCAGGAAGTTAAGACACTAACCCACAGTGTCTGTCTTCTACAGTTGACTAGTAAAGTGCTTCTACCCAACAACTGTGCTGCTCTCTCTTGAAAATGTGTAGCAGTAGCCCTTACTTTTATGTGAAAAAGTATGAGCATTAAAATTCTTCTGTGCATTTTCTGAAATAGTGTTATTATTACCTCAAAAGTGTGTTTGATAACAAAACTGCTGTTGAGTTTATAGAATCTAAGTTGACCACATTGAAAAGTGATTTTCTGGCATGTGCTTTTTTGCTTCAAAGAAAAGTAAATTGTCAGATACCTAAAAGTTCTTGAAAATTCTGAACAGCATGTGAAACTCAAGCAGTCTACCTTCAGGATATAAGTTAAAAGAAAATTGATAAATTTTATCACAGGAAATTTGAATTATTGTTTATTCAAAAATGGTGCTTCCGTCATGTGGGTTATTATGATTTGCTTTCATTAAGCCACTGGGTGGTAAAACCATCTAAAAGACATTAGTAATTAATCAAGAATTTAAGTATGACACCAAAGCAAGAAACTATAAAGAAAAGATTAACAGATTTGATTATTTAAATATATTAAGCTAGAATGTGATAGAAGATACCCTTATTAAAATTGAGACACATTTTTGCTCAGTAAAAGTAAATAATCTTAGCTTTCTTTTATAACATTTAAAAGACTAGTATTTGTACTATTTAAGACAGTAAAAAATAAATGAGGTAATACATAAAATTTGTTCATTTACAAAAGAAGAAATATAAAGGTCCAATAAGCTTGAAAATGCATTTAATCTCAATAATAACCAAAGACATAACAATACAAAAGTGAAATTGGCAAAGATTAATAATGTCCAGATTTGGAATAGTTAGTATTAATGTAGGCATTTTCCTATAAGATTTTGAAACTATAATAATTTCATACTTTTGGAGATTAGCAATACAAATCAGAAGCTTTGCTAAAACATTCAGGCCTTTTAGCTTAGCAATTCCACTTCTAGAAATTTATTCCCAAGTAAATGACTGAGGTATATAAAGATAAATCTATAAGAGATTCATAGCAGCATGGTTCTTAAAGCAAAATATTGAAAACACCCTAATGTCTATTGGTAGGGAATCGATTAAATAAAATATATTTGCATGGATAGATAGTATATGTATTTACATAGCTATGTGTACAAAAAGTGGTAACAGTGGTTATCTAGGGAATTGGAGGGATGGGGAATTATAGAGGAATTTTTTATATTATAAGCTTATGATACTGTAATCAGAAAAATTAAAAGAATACTTTTACCTTGAAAAAAGACATTTTGAAACACAATGAGCAAGGACATTATGCTAAGTAAAATAAGCCGTTCACGAAAATCACATACTGTTTGATTCCACTTATCTGAGATATCTAAAGTATTCAGACTCATAGAAACAGTAGAGTTGTGGTTACCAGGGGTTGGGAGGAGGAGGCTATATGGAGATATTCAGTGGGTGTAGACTTTCGGTTTTGCAAGATGAAAAGTTGTAGAGATCTGTTGCACAACAATGTGAATGGAGTTAACACTGCTGAACTCTACTCTCAAAAGTGGTTTAGATGTTAAATTTTGTTACATATTTTTTACCATAATTTAAAAATATTTTTTAAATAACACCATAATTTTTAAAGACAAAGAAATAGAATTCGAGTGATTTCTGTGACTGCTTAGAGTTTTTATTTATCTTAAATTTTAAATCACTGAACTAAAGTTCAAACTATGAGAAGAGATTGTGATGTTTTTGTTTGATATGTACACATTTTAGTTCAGGCATAGATATTTTCCTGAATTTGAATATCTTTTGTTTCTGCTCCCTTTTTGAGATATAATTAACATATTTCATTATATTAATTTCAGGTGTACAAAATAATGATTCGATATTTGTATATATTAGGAAAGTTTTTTACAGTTTTTTTTCTTGTGATGAGAACTTTCAAGGTCTACTAATTTAGTAGTTTATGAATTTGAATATCTTGAAAATTAAAATTTAACTAAAAATTGTTAATTTTTATAAAACTATAGAATAAGTCAATAATAAAGCTAGATTAAAAAATAGGAAACATGCAAAATTGGTTTTGCAAAGGAAATTTAAAGAGACTTTAGTAAGACATTTTTAGTCTGAATTAGACTTCAAACAGTCCCTAAGGAACCAAATAATTTTACAATGCAATCGAAGATAAATAAAATGGGAAATACAAATAGCTAAATTCAGAAATTTAACACACCATTTCTGAAGAGTTACTTTACTGAAAATTACTGATTCAGTGACTGTTTCAACAGAAAGAGAAACAACTAAAGATGACCACCAAAAAAAACTACTTTGACCCCCAGTGAGACTATTTTTATCCTATTAATTATTTTACCACTTGGATAAGAAAAGTTATTGGAACTTTAATACAGCATACCACTAGTGTAGGAAAATTAATCATAATTTTCTCTCCCCTAATTTCTAAACTTTAGAGTATGTATAGCTGGATTTCCAAGAAAGTAAATTTTAAACAAAATGTGTGTATACTGTTGTATATAAAATACCATAGGTATTCATTTGTTTGTCTCATGCTGTTGCCTCAAAAATAGATAAAATGATGAAAATAGTTGCTTTGAGATGTCACATAGTAAACTTGACATTTCTTAATGTAAATACTTTTTCCTGTTGAATGGGTATAAGTAATGAATATGTGTCTTAGTCTCCAATTTTTTTTTCTTAATTAAAAAATACTGTATGATGGCACTTGTAGGAATTCACAAAAGATGACCTTAAATTGCTAAATGTAATTGTATGGAATTGTGAATGTAAAAATATATAGTGACTCTGTGTTCTAGAATGTCTAAGAATAACCATATTAAAGTTGAAAGTATATAGTAAATAGATGATAAATAGTGTGAAAACAGTATTGATGTTATGTTAAATATACTGATTAATCAATAAATTACTTTAATGAGAGCATAAAAATTTAGTATGCCTATGTTTGTTTTTCTTTTCAGACGGATTCTATTTCTAGGTATGTTTTACCTCTTACTGACCACCTTCTAATTTTTATCCTTTCTAACAATATGGTGCTAAATTTTTATGGATTTTGTAAGTTGATGAAATATTTTGAGTAATAAAAATCTATCGATATTTAGATGACCGAGTAACTGTTATTACTTTCTCTGTCAAAGACTGTACTTCTAGTTCAGTAGTCACAGTAAGTCACTTAGATTAAATCTTTACTACAGAGACAAATTTTCTTGTTTTCCTAAGCTTCCTAAGTTATTTCAGCAATGACTATCTCATTATTAATATCAGAGGCTGATGAAACCCACCAGATATTTTATTAGGTATTCAGAATCTTTTTTGCTTTAAATAAAAGAAAGCCAGTGAAGACACTGGGAAGTGTTACCTAGCTCAAATTGTTGATCTTTTGAGAAATGTTTTATAATATCCTTGAATCTAATCTCCGTTCCATTTCTTACCCATAAGTGTTAACTAACGCCTTATAAAATCAAGAACAAATTTTTAAATACTGATGATTTATTGAATTGAAATATAGAGGCAGTAGCGTTTATCAGAAAAGGTAAACCCAAATTTAGAACCAGATAAGAAGAGAATTCACATTTACAAATGAGATATGTTTTTCTTGTTTAGGAGAAACCTATTATCTATACACTGCAGTTAGATAGACTACAGTTCAAATAAAAAATGTTACTAATTTTAAAGTACAATTATATATGACTTAAGAAAAAGAGCTATCAATTAAACTATTATACACCATCAGTTGAAGTCATGTTCTGATTTCAAAGATGTTAAAATGTGAAAAAAAAGTACAATTAAAATTTTTGAAATAATTTATCATTTTGCGAAATAAATTTTGACTTAGATACAGAAATATTGAATCTCTTCCTCAAGTAATAGAAATGAGTAATATTAAAAATAACTTTCCATTTATTATATGTATTACAAAAGTTAATTAGGTAACAGAGGAGGGAGAATGTTACTATTTGGAATATTAAGTTAATATATAATAGGATGCATGTTAATGTAAGTTGTGAAAGCCCATAATAAAGATTTTGACTTAAACTCATCTTTTGAAGATATGAAACCTGTTCCACATCAGCTAGTGATCGGTATGATTCCTTGCTGGGTCGCTCTGGATCATATGGTTACTTAGAAGAAAGAAAACCTTACAGTAGCAGGCTAGAAAAGGATGACTCCACTGACTTTAAAAAGGTACTTGGGTTATTTAGTTATATTTAATTAAAAATAATCTGTTTAAATATACATGTTGAGATATTCCTAGAAACTCATAATGAAATCGGCATCTTAAAATAACTTGCTTTAATTTTGCTTTAGGAATTAATGATAAGTAGACTATAAATAGCTGTTTATTTTGTTGGTTGATTTTTTTAAAAAGGGGGAAAGTACCCAAGACTTTATTTCACATGTGATGTCTCAAACCAGTACTGTGATACTATGATTGAGCTAAAAAGGGGCATTTAGGCAAAGAGAGGTTTGTGTCTGTGGGTGTGCGCGCGCGTGCGCGCGTGTTGTGTACATGCACACACATGCGCACACACACACTTTTATTTGTTAATAGGACGCAGCCAAAGATTATGGCTTTTCCTAGGAGAATACAGTTTTTTCTAGGTAACTGAAAAACTTGTGGTAGCTCAGCTGCTGTTAATGATTAAGGACAGAAGTGACTGAGAAACGGAAGCTGAACAATCTAGGATTCTCACTGTTAACGATTCTTCATATTGTGAGCTTAGAATAAACCTGATGAAGTTTGTTGGAAGAAAAAAAGACTTGTGGAATTTGTACATGTCCCCAGGTATTTGACAGCTATTTGAATTATCCACTTGCTTACGAGCCCAATCAGCTATAGAAGGAAGGTAGAGGGTCAGTTTACATTATGAATAAGATTTAGTCACTGAACTGTACTAAATAGTGAGTGAGCTTCCACTCATGGGCAATGGTAATGGAGATATTGTCCTTGCTTTTATGGGCATCTTCCATGTAGTGAGAGAGACAGACATTATCATACAATCATACTAATGAATGTATACTTTAAAAATTGAAAGTTATCTATGCTCTAACAGTTTTATAACGTGTGCAACAAAGTTATATAACATTTTATAAAGTAATGAAACAGGTGGTTAATGGAATGGTTGGCATATGGAAATTATGAGGTGGTCATTTTGGAAAGTTAACTCTTGCTACTGTACATAAAACAGGTTAGATGGAGGTCAGGAGAACAATTCTAGTATTGGAATAGTCTGTATGAGAGTTGATTATAGCCGTCTATGGTGGTGGTAGTAGAGATGAGGGAAAAAGAAGTAGTAGATTCAGGTGTTATGAGTGTTCAAGAAATATTTCACTTTCCTTTTAACTTTAGTACATATAAGTATAATTATTAATGCAATTGGTACTCCATCTTACTGTTAGAGATTCAAGAGGGAATGATAGGCAAAAAAGTTCACAGACTATAATTGAAGATCACAGTGGCTCTTTAGCTCTAGCTATCGCTGCTTGCAGATATGTGATCCCTCTTTATCAGATAACTGAACTTTTATTAATGGAAACTGAAAAGTCAGATTTTTCAGAGAAGTATTTAAATTTTAAATACTGGCACTAATTTTTAAGAGTTTATGTGGAACAAACACCTGCATAATCAAAAATTTCTGCCTTGCAACCAAAAAGCATTAAAATATATTTTTAGTGTATCCTTTAGTAACCCATATATTACATTATCTGTTTTAATACTGCAAAGAAATCAGTAGGAAATCTTAAAATATTAAGAGAGCAAGAAAGTAATTTGATCCTCTCCCTTTATTTTTATAGCTTTATGAACAAATTCTAGCTGAAAATGAAAAGCTGAAAGCACAGCTACATGATACAAATATGGAACTGACGGATCTTAAATTGCAGTTGGAAAAGGCCACCCAGGTTTGTACCTTTTTCTCTTTGTTACTCTAAAGGTAATGGCTGTGATTTATTCTATCTAAAAGATTGCATTGAAATGTTCTCTAGTGTTTTAAATATAAGTTTGGTTACTGATGATAGCTTATTAGTAAGAAGGAAACAAGATAACACAGTTTACTGATAACTTTTTCCTAAAGTAAATTAAAAATATAGAAGTATAGCCTCACAGTGGAAAGACAAAGTATTTTTTAAGCCTTTTAATACCTATGTTGTGGTACACGAAGGATTTAAATGCTTATTTCCAGCATACCAAATGTCACAGGCATTAAAAGCATCTATACAGAATCTTCTTAAAGTTATAAAATTTCTTTATAATTTTTATTCACTATGAATATTTCTTGTTCAAAAAAGTGATTTAATAATAGTAATGCTGTAAAAAAGATAATTTTAGTCATCACTACTTTTACCTTCAGTGCAACAGCTTAGAGGTGATAATTTTAGACAAGAAAATTGGGATAGCAAAATAGAACTCAGTCACCTTGTACATTTGATCCAGGATGTGTATGATCTAGGAATTGTTTCCCAAGCTCTTTTTCCATGGAACACTAGTTCTGGGAGACAGTAATAGGCACATTCCCGCCTCCTTTTCCTCCTGCGTCCATATCAAAAAAACCAAAAAAACAAAAAACCCTACTTTGCGATCTAAGAAACTTTGGAAATACTATATATTCTACATCTCGGAGGTTTCATAGGATCTGTTTATATGTTAAAGGCTCTAAGAGTCTTACAATTTTTAAGAAAACAAGCTTGTTTAAATTTAGCACATGACCTTTTAGCATAAACACATTTCTGCAGTACAGCTCTTGGAATCCAGTTCGAAGGCACTGATCTAAAATGTCATCTCCAGGTCTAGAAATGATACTGCATACTTTTCTACGTTGAACTTATAGTTGTTATCAGGTCCCTTTTTGTTGTTGTTAACCACTATTATGTTGTGAAGCAATTGTCTATGCACAGTGGAAGCTGTACTAAAATTCCTGGGGTCAGGCTAACCTTTTGAGATTATGAAGTCTCTTCAGATTTTATTAGTTAATGAGAGTTTACTTGTAAAGATACACAGAACGAACAGAACAAACTCATAGATACAAGTAATAGTATGGTGGTTACCAGAGGAGAAGGGTAGTGAGGCGGGAGAGGGTAAAGGAGGTCAAATATATGCTGATGGAAGGAGACTAGACTTGGGGTGGTGAGCGCACAATGCAATATACAGATGATGTATTATAGAATTGTACACTTGAAATTCATAATGTTAACCAACGTCACTCCAATAAATTTAATTTTAAAAATGGAAATAAAAAGATACACAAAGAAGAACAAGAACACATTTCATAGTGAGATGTCACAAAAACTGGGAATGTCATTCATGTTAAAACTTGCTGGCTTATCCCAAGGCTTCATGGTAAACTGGAATGTCATCATCCTTCAGGTTGCGTTAGTAGCTTAGTGACCCTCCACACATAAAAATATTATAACTAGGTCTCTGAAAATAGCTTTAGCTCTAGAGATTTGATAATAATGTTTTCTAAATACAAATGTCCATTGCTCTCTAGTGTCCTGTCATAATGGCGACGTGGCTAATCGTCGGCTAATTGTTTCCACTACTTACTGCCTTCTCTGTTTTTCTTTGCTCTTCTGCCTAAACTGTTGTCATCCAATTCTTCCTGTCTCTCATATAATCTGTACAAGAGAGGAGAACTGATAGAATTAGCCAATTAATTATAAGCATGGTACAGTCCTGTTAGTGACCATTTCATGGAACCCTGAATAACTTATAGCAAGCTGCCTTTGGGTCATAAACAAATTTCTGATCTATCAACTGTAGCCAGAGAAACAAATGACTAGATTAAAAAATACGACAGTTTCTGCCTTCACAGACATTGAATAATCATGCCCAATGTACTGAATTAATTATGGGAAAGGTAATAATATAAGAGATTGAGTAAATATTCAAAGTTAATATCTTAATTGGAAAAACTATGTAAATGTTATTTTAAAAATTTAGGGTACACATAAAAATAAAACCTATAAACATTAAACTTTTTGTTCAACTTAAGACTATCTTGTGCATTTAGTCTACTGAGAGTCTTTCACTTGGGGTTTTTTTTAAAGCATTGCTTCCATAACTATTCATGAATGTGCATAGATGAGGGAATTTTGATAGTTGCATGGAATTTTTCCAAGGGAACTATCATCCTACTAAGAATTAATCTTGAAGTTTAGGTGTACTTGATAGTATTTAGCCAAGTGACTCTAGAATCCTTGATTCCTACCTTTCTCCATGTGTAGTCTTCAAGGGAGAGAAATAGGCTAATTTACCAGAAACTGGTTTGATGACTGATTATTTTTGTCACATGTTAATTCACCAGATTTACTGATTGTGATTTTTAACATGTTTTAACTAGAATATTTACAAAAAATGTTAATTAAAGTTGATTATTTTTAAATTAAGAAATTGGTAGGTTTATTATAAATTTGCTAAAATGTTCCCATATGGAATAAAATCTCTAATAAAATACCAATTTTTTATATAAAATTTATTTAACTTATATGTGATGGCATTGTCCCAGCTATTTCTGATTTCTTTCATGTGCTTTTGAATGTAATTTTAAAACTTTTTAGTCTTTTAAGTGTTTTTAGGATTCATTTATATACCCTCAAGTAGTATACTAGCCTTTGTTTTACTTTTCTAGCAGTTAAAATATAGATTTAAATTTAAAAACATCAAAAAGAAATCAGAATTAACTGAAAGTCTCATCATATTACAAATTTCTAATTTCATTTATAACAATAAGCAACTGAAATACATCAACTTTTATTTTTTCAGAAAGAGTAAGCACAAAGACAAAACCATTTAAAACAACAGGAAAAAAGTGAGGATACTTGGCCATGATTAGATCTTTAAATTTTATATACCATAACCATAAAAAAGAAATTGTGGAAACAGGATTAAAAGTTAACTTGGTTACAAGTCCTAATGATACTAAAACATGAATGTCTAAATGGTTGACAGAAGAGAAAATTATATAAAGAAATGTTTTATAAATTGCCACATTAAACAGTGAAGTTGTGCTTAGTCGATAATGAAAAAAACATTTCTTTAAGCATATTTGGCAGTTAATAGTCATAAAAGAGCAACTCTTATTAAAGTTGTCAAAAACCATTTTCGGTAAATTGGTTATTCAGCAAATTGGCTTTTGGGGAATGAGTCATGTGATGAATTCATTTTCAGCAAATTGACCAGGAATCCCAAAGAAAGGTTCAGTGTTAATGACTAAGATACCACTTGTTTTTAACTGAGCCTGTGCACAACATCCAGATGCAGAGCTCTCTGGTATTTGGTGCAACATGTGGCTTAAGAGCCCAAGGGTCTTCTTCCAAATGTCAACATCTTATTTACTTTGAGTCGGTTGCATTGTACAAGAAGCAAGAGAAAATAAGAGACTTGAACTCACCAGAAGAAGAAAAGCTACATAACTTGGATTTCTTACAAGTGCCAGTAGGTAGAACCTTCTTCTCAATTCTGGGGCATGGATGAATGAAAAAGCAAAGAGAGAGACAGAGACAGAGAGATTTATTGGTCTGCCTGCATGGATACAGAGTAACTCAACCTGGTCATAATCACATTTCATATTAGCCACTCCACCTGGTGGTCTAGGAAAGGAAAGAGCTTGAGTATAGGAGGGAAAACTAGGGTGTTCTGGGATTTGTTCCACAGTATTCACCCATCCTTACCCCTAGCAAAACTATGTAAAGACCTGAGGAAAAGTGATACGTACACTGTGAGAGCTGTGACCATTCTATTTCTAAGTATTTAACTCTTTATTATTTCAGTACAAACCCTGTTTTCTCTTTTCTTTACTCACACCTGTGTATTACTCTACTTGAGTGGTGTGATTTCTTTGAACACCACTCGAAGAGAGTTACTATGGGCCCCCCCCATTTCTATTGTACTTATATCTCTTATATCTTTCTTACTTTCTTACAGAGACAAGAAAGATTTGCTGATAGGTCACAATTGGAAATGGAAAAAAGGGTAAGTGTCCATCTTATTGAATAACAAATCATTGTTTACCTTTATTGTTCTGTGTAAGTAATGGTAGGTTTTTCTTAGTTTTTATGGATGGTAGTTTTAGTTTAAATTAATACTTAGTAATTTAATTAGAATGTTTTCTAGCTTAGCTTCTATGGGATCTATCTAGATGTGAAATTGCCTTGTTAAGTAAGACTTACTTTACCATATTATTCTTTTAATGGATTAAAAAATATCTTGCCTTGATTCTGAAATATACACATTGTGATAGTGACTGATATTTTTGAAATGCCTTTTATCTCTTTGATTTTCTGTGGTGATATGCTTAAAACATTTTAATCATATATACATTTAGTTTAATTCTTTGCAAAATTAAAATACTTCCATTCTTGAAATAGTTTTTAAAGTTTCAAATTTTCGAATTCTTTTTTAAGTTAATTTAATAATAATTTAATTTTGAGTTTAAATATTTAACTTAGACTATTTTAAACCAAAAAAGTTGATTACAAGAAAATCCTTTTACCATTTCATGTCTCTCTACAACTTTTTATCTGCTATGATATATTCACTTGTTTTTCTCTTCGTTTATTATTGTTATTGCTCAGGGCCATAGGAATAACTCTACAAGTTTAGTCTGAGCAGTTGAAAATGTATAAATGATCAAAAGTTAAAGAAGTACTCAAAAGAGTATCTGCATGCAAGTAAGCAGTGGCTAGATGGGCAAGGTTTCAACCAGAGAAGAAATTACATCCTGGGCAGCTATGATTTCTAGATCAAAGAATAAATAATCCTGAGACATGATATAAAAGCACTTTCTTCTATTCTATTTTAAAAAACAGCCAATTTACTCTTCTGACAAAAAAAGAGATAAATGATAAAAAAAAAATAGAGCATGTAAATAAACAAATACAGTCTGTTAATGCCTGTTTCATTTAGCAAGTTGTACCTTATGATTTTGACAAGTTTTAAAAATTATTCTTGGCCATTGAAAAAGCTGTTGTATAATTAATAATTACTAAAAATTTAGACTCGCTTATTTTATAAAATTTAATAGTGATTATTATATCCTTTCACAGTATAACTTACTGAATTTTATATCTCAGATATGCAGAAACAGTAAAAATTATTCCTCTATCCATACTAATGATTGAGATGAAAGACATAGATACAGACTATATAGTTAATCAAAATACTCATTTTTGAGGCAGTCACATTTTTAAGAATATTTAATTCTTCTTGTGAAAACAGTATATGTTTATTACAAAAATTTTAGCAAAAGAATACAATCATCTGGAATCCCATCATGAGAGGTAACTGACATTTTGATGTCTGTCCCATTTTATCTAGGCTTCAGCACACACGATACATGTTTTTGTATTCTGACATTCTTACCTGACCTTCTCTTTTTTCTGTCAAATGCAGATAAATTACAAAGTACCTAATCCACTCTCAATTTAACATACATTGTTAATCATAGTATTAATGATAACTGCTAACATTTATTCAATACTCTTACCAGACAGGTACCGGGCTAAGCACTTTACATGCTTTTCTCTTAACCATATTTTTTAGTGTTAATAAGTTTGTCATACGTAAGAAATTGCTTGCACCTTTACATGCATTTTCTCTTAACCATATTCTTTAACGTTAAAAAGTTTATCTGTTAAACATAAGAAGTTGCAACTTTACAGTTGTCAAGTCAGCAACCAGGCAGTTTGGTAGTATCCTTGTGTTGCTTTATCACTAAGTAGTTAAAAATCTTGAAAGCACCTAATAAAATTGAAGATGATGGGACAGTTACCTGTCAGTGGGATAAAATGTGTTATTTTTGATATTTCACAGTTATGAGGATTAAATATGACACTAATGCCATACTATTTTGAGAAGTGCAGTGGTTTTTATGAATTTGTCATTTTTAATAAAATGATTAATAATTTTGCTATATAATTAACTAGGAGAAAGTTCTGTTTATAGAAAATAACATTTTTGTCTGTAATAATGTTGAAACATGCTGATAATAGAATAACATGGTACTTATAAGATGATTATTAGGATTCCATATTTTTTTTTAAATCACATACTCTAAAGACATTAACATTTATAGTAAAAGTACTGCTTTACTAAATATGAACATTAATTATTAATCTGGGAAAGAATGTCTTGGAAATAGTTTCAGTGTGATTAAACTAAATTTAAATGGTTTGTATCTGAAAGGTGACCGGCAAGAGTCAGTATCTTCTGGGCGGTATGACCTAACCAAAGTTTTACAGCACATTAATTACTGCTGCTTGCTTTTTGCATAACACCCTAGAATGCTTATTACTCAAAGGAAAATAAAACAGTGCACTGCAATGATGTATGTTGCCTTTGCCTGACACTCTTCGAAGTAAGGTGGTTTAAAATAAAATATACACTGCATTTGTTTCTTCATTAGATTCACTGCATTAATGCTACACAGTATCAACCTAAATATTTGGATAAGTAATGGCTAGTAAACATTGTAGATAGAAAAGATGAACTTGTTTTAAGTCGTATTGAAATTTTAAAGTACATATCTTTTAGGCATGTTTGCGTCTTGCTTTTCTGCTTCTATCACTAGAATAATTGCATCTTTGTGTGTTTTTTTTTCTTTTCTCTACAATCCTCAGTCTACAGTGTTGGTTTATTCTATCCTTAAGTTTTATGTGAACAAAAAAAAAAAATAGTTTAAATATGTTATGTAATGTCTCATCACGAAGTCAAAGCTTTAAAGAAAGAGCTTATAGAAAATGTTGGAAATAATGATCTTTATATTTTTTTTCTCAAATTTTGGAAAGCTCTTTACATATCACTGGCATCACATCCTTTTCTACACTGCTCCTGATTTGATTTTTAATCCTAAAATGGCACTGTTTCACAATTTAGAAGAACATTTAAGAATATAATAATTATATAATTAATATTGGTACCTTAAATTGATCTAGGAACGAAGAGCTCTAGAAAGAAGAATATCTGAAATGGAAGAAGAGCTCAAAGTAAGTAAACCTATGAGAGATAGTGCTGTTTATGAACTCACATCTTACAGTACTGTTATAGATGTTATGATTACATTAATTGTTCTCAAAGCTGTTTGTGCAATTTGTGATTTATCTATATCTGTGCTTCTCTTTCCTCCTAAATCCAGGGCTGGGAGAGTATTTAAAACTCAAATCTTATGTTAATTTTTATGACACTTTTGATGTTCAGGTATAGAACAGATTAGACAATAAAAACCGTAAGATTTGGAATTTTTTATTCTTTACATCCCACATAACACTGTTTTTTTTGGAGAATGAATCATGAAAAAAGATCAATATAAAAATATTCTCCTTGGAAAATAGAGGACGTAGGAGTAGTAGACAGGCAGAGCTGTATTTTATCACACTGTACATTACCTGTGAAAATACCTATTTCTTTTGAATGTTGGGAGGAACATCCTTTGCAGGAAAAAAAATAGCATTGTTAATTGATTAACCCTTATCACATTGTCTTGCATGAAGTATCTGTCAAATTATGAATTAAGGAACTAATGCATAGGAAATCGTGTCCTTAAAATTAGAATTTTGAGATTTAAATGTTTTGTTATTGAATTATTTGGTTACTTATTCGAACATTGTTATTGACTGGCTTTGGAGACAGATTTTTTTGGATTTTGTTTATGTTTTCTCTGATAGGGAATTTTGGGACTACCCTGTTTACTTTTGTAAATCTCATGGAATATTCTTTTAAGATTTAATTTTTTTCTTATATTTGTTATCTGTGCTTCTTTATATTTTTATTGTACTCTTTTTCATTTTCTTATTTTTTATTTTCTATTTCTCTATGTTCTGATTCCTGCAGAACCTGCACCAAATAAAGCAAGTGCAAACTCTGAGAGAGTTAAATGAACGACTGCTGACTGAGAATAGGGCCTTGACAAGAGTGGTAGCCAAGCGCTCAGGGTTCTGTAGGAAACTGCAGTCTGTGAACCTATAATTTATAGTTTCATCATTTCTTCCTGGTAGAGCCAGGCAGGTGTTTTTGTATTAGTAAGCGTGTCTTGAGTTCACTTTTACAAATTAATGCCATTTTGTCTGGAGCTTATCATATAACTTTAATTATGCATGGCTTCTCAGAATGTTAGAAAGTGTCACTAATTGTATAATGAGACTGATAAACTACAAAAAATTAGGAAATGATTTAGGAATTTAAATAAAAGACTTGTCAGTACTTTTGCAAAGCTTGTATACATTTTTTGGCTCTACAAACATTTTAGGGCTTAAAAGTATGGCTATTATATTTTAAATTCTTTACTAGAAAGAAAGTGGAGCATAAATAATATAAAATGTATTTTGCATATAATAAACGTTGAAGCTGAAGATTAAGCATGTTACCTGTTTTTCAAAATAATGTCATTTTTAGTCAGAGCCATCTTAATATTCACTTAGTTCTCTTACAGAAGTATCTTAATACATAAACTTTAGATTAGTGTATTTTGTGTCCATACAGTCTGAACACAGGTAATAGTTCTTTGGATCTACATAAAATTAGACTCTTTATAAATATTTTGCTTAAGAAGTAGTTTTAAAAGTAGAAGTTTTGTTTTTATTTAATTTGATAATTTAGTACATTTTGAAAGCTAAAGAAGAGGACTAAATATTTGGAAAGTAAATTTTAATGTCCAAAATTAGCTATTTCATTTCCTAGCAAATCTGGCAGAGCATATGTAATTTAAATTATTCTTAGTGGAAAATCCAGTTAACTTAGAACATTTTTACCCTCTCTTTCAGTTCATCTGTAAAACAGAAAATTAATTTGCTTTGTTTTGAGGATGTGAGGGTGTGTTTTTCTGTTAGCTCCAAATACCGATTATTTTCTCTGTGCTTGAATATTTTCGTAAATACAGCCTTATTACTTTGGCTTATAAATTATTTATTCTAATAGTAATAATTGCTTCATTACCACTTAATGAGCGCCTATTATTGGATCAGACATTGTACTAGGCACTTAAATTTAATACTGTAGGTGAATCCTTTAAGGAATATTAATAATTTAGAACAAGTCTAACTCCCTCAGAATTTCCCCAAATAGACCAATTTTTTTGTGAAATTATGTAAGTATTATGGTTTGAGGTCTGACATAAAGCAAAGGCCTTGGTTTAGCTACTGACAGGAACTCATAAAGGAGCTCCCTTTAAGCTCTCTTTTATCCTAACAAAACAGGCTTCATTTTCTTGGCTGTTCTAATATGGTGTGCTTATAAGTCATAATATCAAGTGATTTAGTACATTTCAGTTGATAACTTTGGGAGAATAAACCTTTCATTCCATCATTTATTAAACTAATTAGCTTTAAATTGGGGGGGGGGGCATCCTTTCTTCCTGATATATGTTTTAGCCACTAGAAATATATATAACCGACAAAGCTTTTTCATGTGTCTTGTGGTGAAAATATAACATTTATTAAGAGTAAATATTTTATCTTTTTATTGAAGCAAAACTTTTTCTTTATTTTTCACCTATAGATGTTACCAGACCTGAAAGCAGACAACCAGAGGCTAAAGGATGAAAACGGGGCCTTGATCAGAGTTATAAGCAAACTTTCCAAATAAAAAAAAAAAAGGCAGCAAGTAATGGAATTGCACATATTAGTAACCCAGTGGACCATAATTGACAGTCACTGGAAACGTGGGAAGAATCCTTGGAGACTGTCATTTTCGGATATCCTGCCAAATGCCCTCTTATCTAGGAGTTTTGTTTTGTTTAATTTTCTGGGTTTTTCCCCCCCTAGTATCAAGACCATTGTTTCATGTTAATGCAGCTGCTGAAGAAGATTTTTTTTTTTTAATGACTGAGAAAACTTGTTTACAGCTCCAGCATATGAGGAAAGTGTTCAAGGCCAGATATGCCTCAGATATTTAACCCGTAAGCCTTAGTTGTACATAAATACTTTTGTGTCAACAGAAACTTTCAGCTCTCACAGAAGACAGTTATTCAACATTTTTTGATGTGCCACATTTTCCAGTTTTTCGATATTTAAAATTTTTTTTGCTTTACATCTAAGTTTGGGTTTGTATGTTTTTCCTTCTAACTCTTCATGTGGCAGATTCTTCTATGTTTTCACAGCTTTCTCATTTACATAAAAAAACACTTGGTCTTCTGAGGTCATTGTCGTGTATTAGTCTAATGCTGTGTTGTCTCCCACCTGGAACTGAATTGCTTGGTGGAACATTTGCTTTCACTGTTTGTGCAATATGCATTTATTTCTTATATGAATGCTTTAAAGTCAATTGAGATTAGGTTCTTTTAAGTCCTACTTTCTGCCTTCATTTGTCACTTTTTTGTTTTTGTTTGTTTTTTACTATTGTAGTATAAGAAGTTAGACTCTATAATCTTCACATTCATTTTAGCAGGTACTGAGTGATGCTGTATATATAAATAAGTGTATTGTTTTGATTTTTAAACCACCACATGGCATGCTTGACTATTTTCTTATTTCAAATGTCTGTTAATGGAAAGTAGGCTACTCCATAATAGTGTTAAAAACAAAATTTGCTAACAATGTGATATAAAGACTTTAAAAGTAACACATTATGTGGAGCCCTATCTTTATAAAAGTTTTCTACTGTAAAGTGCTTTTATTTTCAGTTTTCATTTGATAGTATTCAACTATAATTAAAGTTGCATAAGAAAATTGCTTCACATTTCACGTACCTATATTTATCTGAGTGCTGTCTAAAACTGTTGTGCTAGCCAAAGTGATGCTATGAAATCATTTTCAGACTTAACCCGTGAATTAATGTTAAATGCACTGTTATTGCCATGTGAAGAGGCATTGACTTTAATACCACCATCATGTTCAGACCATTTTATACATTTCAGTGGCCTTTTTAAAAAAAAAAAAAAAAAAAAGTAAAACCAAGTACATAGTGAAGATGGCTTTTATTTGGACAAATAGCTTTTATATTTTCATTAAACCGTGCAAAAAATATTACATCTTTCTGGCACATAACTGTCTCCTTAACCACTGAACAGTTCAGCCATTTGAATAAATTGTACATTGTAAAGCTTATAGTAGCTAATTGTATTATTGATTGTATTGTATACTATATTAAATGTGAATTTGTACCCCTTCATTTTAAAAGGTCATTGTGTTCTACTGCCTATTTTAGATTACTTTGGGGTTGGGAAAAGGTGTTTTGGTAAGCAGGATTTCAAGTCCTCTCTTTCGATTGGTTTTATGACGATATAAGGTTATGCTCTTACTACCAAGCTCAGGATTCTTGATTTTTAAAGGTACAAGGATAGTGGTGGGAATTTTATTTTTGGTTATATTTGAACTGTATGAATGGTGGGTCTGAATATAGAGAATTTCCATGGTCTTACGTGGACAAAAAATATACAGATAATTGATCGGTTTGAGTGACTGCAACATGTTCTGGTTGCACAACAGTTAGGCATGCTGAGGATTATACTTGTGAAGTTCGGATGCCTGTGAAGAATGATTAAATACATGTTTCTAATATTTTAGTGTTTTGTATTTAGGTTATTTATTCTTTGTATCTAAAACTGAACAGCTACTGTGCTATATTGATTTTATTGGTAGTATTGAGCAGACCTTGTTTCTGCATGAAACTAGTTGCAAAACCCACTATTTTGGAAATAAAAATGTATTTTGACATATACAAATAAAATGAATAAAACTATTTTAAATGTGTGAACTTTTACTGAAGACATTTTAAATTTTGTTCTGAGATATTTAAATTCTGCATGGGTATTTTTTCACTAATTGCTTTACTTTGATTCCAATTTGAATAATTTTTGAAATTGTAATATTGTGATAATTTGCACAACATTGTACATGCACATCTGTAAATGCAATCTTAATTGCCATATTTATGCAATCTGTGTACCAACTTGGACAAATGTTTATATATTTTACATAAAGCTGTCTGTGTGCAGAATCTGAGAACTAGTTTTTTTATGATAAGTGGGTAAAAAATAATGCTAACAGTGAGTTTCAAGATAGTAGCTTTGTAGTGCAAGATTCATTTGCATAAACATTCGATGGTTTCCAAATTAAACCTGTGCTTTTTCTTAGCTGCAAACCCAGGCTTGGGGATACATATAAAGATAATATTCCATTGAAATGTAAAATATTAGGTCATTTCCAACCTAGATTTGTCCAAGGTTCAACCCCATCTACTAACACTGTAACTAGATAAGAGGCACTTTCTGTTGGGGACTTTGATCCAGCACTGTGTTTAAATTCATGCAATAACTAAATTCTCTTCTTTCTACTACCCATTACTTGCCTTGTACTTGATCACAGAACAATAGATATTACTATTGTTTACCCTCTATAAAAAAAGAATTTCACATGCAAATACTTTAAAGCCGAATTAAAGGCAGTTACAGAACTGTCTAGAAGAGATTCCTATAAAAAGTAAAGTAGATAGTCATTAATCCATTAGGCTACTTTATTATCTTGCTTAAAGGTTTATTACCACTTAGTCTTTCTTACCTAATCTGAAAGTTTTAACTCCCAATGTCAACATTGCATCTGTTGTAAAAAGAAAATATCCAAACTAGTTTTCTCCAAACTAGAGCCACGTATTTTCCATAGGATATAATAGCCTTGTTGGTTGTCCTTTACTTTGTCATAAGCAGAACACAGAGCAAACTCATAACAGTTATAAACGATCCATTAGTCATATCTTGCAAATGAAAACGTTTGATTCCAAATATGAAAGATGGCTGATAAGCAGTCTTTTCTGTGATGTCCTTGTGTCTTGGGCATGCATGTTCAACAGAGATAATATACGCTTGAGAGTTGCTGTCCGAAAGGATTGGGTTTAGAATGAAATATTTATTTTCCTATTTTATTATATATATAAATAACTACATTTCTTGACTTTAATTTGCAAAGGTTCTTTTGGGTTAATTGCTATGTAAATAGTGTTTTTTCTCTGAAGCAGGTGGCATAAAGTGTCATATTGCTGATCCATGCCTACTAAATGATTAGATAACAAAGTAATAAATTTCAAATAAAAACATAGGCATCAGAAGTTTAAGGTTCTATAATAAGGTAACATAAATAACTATGTTATTGTCATTTTGTTAACTCACAGATATGACCTCACCCAAAAGAAAGCACTTAAAATAGGCCTCTGTAAGACAACAGTAAGACTCCCTCACTTGTTACTGTATAATTCTTAGGGCCAGAGCACTGCTGAGCAGATGCACCTTATCTTCACTTGCTTTAAGCAAGTACAGTGCAGGAGAAGCTCCACATAAAAATGAGATAACTTGGCAGTCTAAATAGTACATTAGTGTACTCCATTCTTCTATAATTGTGGATATGTCAAAGTGTATTGTTTTTACAAGTTTTAAGAGCATTTTAGCAAACAAAATTTGGATCACAATTTTGTGGGATCCATAGAGTACCTTTGCAAAATCTCTGGATTGCTGATTTTTTTAACAGTTGACATGTTGGGAAGAGCTTTGGATTCAGACAGATTTAGATGTAAATCTCAGCTTCACCACTTTATAAATGTGATATTGCTTGCTCAAATTACATAACCATTCATGCTTAATTTCTTCCGGTAAATGACATCTGTATAAAATGCCTTGAATAGTTCTTGGAGCTTAGTGGATGGAGCTTAGGGGATAGATGCTCAAATGCAATTATTATTGCTTTGAAAAATTAATTTGTGACTTTAAAAGTACTAATTTACTTTTTCAACATAATTTTTTTCTGGGACCATTTGATAAATGTTGATAACTGGTAATTCCAAAGAATCTTGTAGTGTTAAAAAACTTAATAGTACTGTTTCTTCTTAAAATATATTAAAGCAAAATGTTGGAATAATTTACACAGTTAACAAACGCTAATTTTTTTTACACTGAGATCAGTAAGTGGGGAAGATACAAGAGGTACTTTTCAGTTGACATCCTTCAACCACTGGGAAGAAGGAAAAAGTATACCCCTGTAACTATGTCACATCTAATGGGTTCCAAGGATACTAACTCTACTCGTATGACTCTAATCCATTTATGGACGGAGCCCCGTTGCTGTTAGCAAAGAGGGAGAGGGGAGTTTATAGGTGTGGCATACAAAATGCATTTGCCATAGAAATTGTTTGCTTACTGTTAATAATTGCTGTTCAATATATCTTGTTTTCTTTAAAATTTATAGTTGTTGGAATGTCAGGATTATCACTAATTTTGGAGCTTTTAAAGTTTACATCATGTTTCTCATATCTTGTCATCTGGGCCATTTATCAGCTTTCAGATCAGGCTCACCTTGTTATATAATGGTCTTCTGCATAAGTTTTATAATCTTTTTTTTTTGTCTGAAATTACAGTCCTGCCCATTTCATTCTTACTCCATGCTAGACTGTACCTCTAGTATCTAGTACTTGCTTTACTGTGACCAGAAGTAGGAAAACCGGGGGGAAAGGGAGCTGAATTTTTAAGCTTTTTTTTTTTTTTTCAATTGCACTCAGCTATGGGCTCCTTGAAAGGTCTTGAATCTTTGTTCTCTTCAGTTAGCACAGCGCCTGGTACATAGTAGTTGTTACTGAATGTTTTTAAAAGGAAAGGGTAAGTCTGAACAATTAAGTTGTGAGTCGTACATATTGTAGAAGAACAAGTTTTGACTGGCATCTAGATTTTTAAAAACGTATTTTAAGCTGTTAAACATTCTGGTTCCTGCAGACTTTGTCTCTGTCAGTCAGTTCTTGTTAGCACTTAACATGCCAGACACTTGGCCCATGTGGTGGGGATACACCCAGAAGCAAAACAAGGAAAAATAAAATCCCTGCCTTGGGGAGGGTATATTCAAATAGTGGAAACATTGAAAATAATTAGACTATTTTAGACGATACTAGGGACTGTGGAAAAAATAGAGCAGGATAAGACTTTGAGAATAAGCGGAGAGCTAGTGAGAGAAGGCCTCACTGAGAAAGGAACATTTGAGTCAAAAGTGGAAGAAGGGGAAGGCAAAAACTGCAGATATCTGGGAGAAGAGCATTTCCAGGCAGAGGGAGCAACAAAAGCAGAGGCCTTGAAGAGCAGATGTTCTCTAGTACTTGACAAACAATAAGGCTAATGTGGTTATAGCCAAGTGAGAGAACAGCAGAGAAGGGAGAGGCGACAGCTGGAGGAAGGTTTAGACGTTTATTGACCAACCATATACAAGAATTTCTTGGAAGTGATGGACTTGCTCCTTCAAGAACCCTACTATTTTTACCTATAAATATTATTTTTTTATGAGATAAGAATTGGGTTATCAATTGAAGAGAGTAATTATACTAGAAAACCTGGGCTAAGTTCCCTAAGGGGAAACATTTAAATGCAAGACATTTACGAGGACTCCTGACAACAAAGAAATGGAAAAATTGACTATTACAAACATCATTACTATATTAAAGAAGCGCATTGGTTCATTGGGCAAAATAAACACTTTAGATTGAGTTTCAGAAAAGAAATTTTCTCATTGATTTTACCATCGAGCAATACACCTAATATACATTATTTTCATTTGTCTCTACTTTTTTTGGTAGTATTTCTCTTCAGATGCTGATTTCTTATTTGTGCTTTCAAAAGCAAATTCTAAAATATAAGGTGTGCTTCCATAAATGTTATGGTGTAGTTCCCAGAGGAATCAGAGTACAATAATCCAAGTGTGTAGTATTCTCCATCTTTTCTTGCCCTAACAATGTACCAGGAATGGTTAGCTTAATCATTCCTCTACAAAAGTGGTTCTCTAATTTGAATCACCTGGAGAGCTTATTCAAACATAGTTTGTGCCCTACCTCCTATTTCTAATTCAGTATTTAAGAGCTGCAGTGAGGCCAGTGAATTTGCATTTCTAGCAACTTTCCAGATGATGATGATACTGCTGATCCAGGGACCATATTTTGAGACATACTGCAATATCAGTTGTTCATCTTTTGAGTAGAAATAGAGAATTCAAAAGAAACTCCTTGTGAAAACCTAAATGTTGGTAGAGTATCCTAAATTAATAGCTAAAAGGAGACCATATAGACATCAAACTTTGAGTAACACCAATGATAGTTAAAAGATCATGTATCTAATGCCACATAGACTCTGGTTGGGGAAAGGGACACATGCCAACAAATCGATTCCAATTTACCAGAAAATAAGAAAAAAAAAAAAAAAGGATTTCTTCATGTGAGACAAGCAGCTCAATGACAGGGAAAAAAAAGTAGCCAATCCCCTTCTTGCTAGAGAGAGAAAAAGCCTAAAACTCCAGGTGTGAGAAGGCCAAGTGTCCTAAAATTTACAATCAGGAAAGTCTGCATAACTATCTTCTTACCTCTGAGGCTTAAGCTACCTGCATTCCATGCAGTGCATTATCAACACTGCACGGCATCCTTTAGGGACTCTACTACAACTAAAACATGCATCCATTTTTGTTATGTAGTCTAAGTGGCTAGATATACCAGGGCTACTACTTAACTATAAACCCTTGGATTAGGGGAAGATGCACTTAACCAGTTTGCACACATTTTCAAATTGTCATCCTGGGACCAACAATATCAACATCACCTGGGAATTTGTTAAAAAAGCAAATTCTTGGTCCCCATCTCAGACCTACTGAATCAGAAACTGAAAAATGGGGCCCAGATGTCTGTGTGTGTGTGTGTGTGTGTGTGTGTGTGTGTGTGTGTGTGTTTTAACAATGAAATTTTATTGACAGATGAGAACAATACATTTTGGAGGAGAGGAAAAATATTTCCTTCCAGTTACATAAAGGACTAAGGTTTAGAATATGAATTTAATTTTTCATATTATCTTTGGGCTGATTCGACATATTCATTTTAAGATTCTGACCACTTGATCCACAAGAAAACTGGTAAAAATATGAAATGTGCTTTTTGGAAAATGCATTGCCTGAAGACATGAAAGACTTTAATTAGCTAGAGCAAGTTTGCAAACATTCCTTGTTAGAACTACTCTGCCATCTTGACCAGAACCTGCCCCCAGCAGTGTTTTGCAACAAGCCCTTCAAAGAAACGTGATGCAAGATAAAATTTGAGAACTACTGGTTTCAAATCTAGATCACCTGGGCTGAAATTGGACTAAATGTTTATATATGTATACATAATATTTTTTTCCCCTTAAAGAAATGGAGAGTGAAAAAGAATTATCAGTGAGGTGTGAAAAATTTCTAGGTGTGTCAGGAATGTAGTGCCTTTTCCACTCAACCTGAAAAATACTAGAGAAAATTTTACTCTTGAAACTGGATTGGGGAGATTCATAATCAGATGAATTAATCTGAAGTGAGCAGATTCACCACAAGGTAAGTCCAATGAAATTTAAAATCAATGGTATATAGAAGGTAAACAACAAAAGACAAACCCAGTTCAATGCCTAACTGTAAAATACTCTATAGGCCTAGCAGAAAAATGTCAGTTCCAGTAATAAATACTATTTACCATAGCCACTATTGTTCTATACATTATGTGGTATAATAAGTACAAGTATAAATAAATATAAGATGTAAGTATAGTATGAGTATAAAACAAAAAAAGCAGAAAATATTTTCAAACTTACCAAGAGACAAAACAATTAACAGAACCAGAGTTAGAGATGGCATTGAAACTAATAGGAAATCTAAAATCATTATGAGAGTATATCTCATTTTTTAAAACAACCAAGAAAAACTTTATTTGTAATAATAGTAATAATATAAAATCATCATGGGTAACGTTATTCTACAGTAGGAAATGCGGGGAATGAATAGACAAGGAAATTCAGCACATACAGAAACTAAGAAAGTCAAAAAGAAAAGATAAAAAGAAAAAAAATAATAACAAAAAGAATGCCTCCTAAAGACATCAGATTTGACACAGCCAAGGAAAAAAGAATAAAGTTGACAATAAATAAATATTATCCAAACTAAAGCTCAAAAAGAAAAAAAAAATTTTGAGGAAAAGAAAAACACAAGATCTGTGAGACAGACAATATCATACGGCCTATTATGTGTGTAATTTGAATCCCAGAAAGAGAAGAGAGTTAAAATGAGAGAAGAAATGTTTGAAGAGATAGTTGTCGAGAATTTTCCAAAAATTATAAAACATAAAACCACAGTTGTAAAAAGCTGAGAGTGCCAAAAGGATTAAAAAAACAACAACAAAAAACGATGCATTGTATTCAAACTGCTGAAACCAAAAGATAAAGAGGAAATCTTGTAGGTAATCAAAGGGGAAAAAAGATACATACAGAACAAAGATGAAACTAATAGACCCCTCGGAAACTATGCAAGCCGAACAAAAGTGAAGTGACATCTTTAAAGTGCTAAAGGAAAAAACATGGCTCTGATTTCTATGCACAGCAAAACCGTCTTTGAAAAATGAAGGAAAAAAGTTTTTCCAGACAAAAACTGGGAAAATTCAATAGGCAATCTACACTACAAAAAATTTTTAAAGAAGTCTCGAGGTAGAAGTGGTAGGATATCAGTCACTAACTTGGATCTCCACAAAGAAATGAAGATTTGAGGAAGTACTTAAAATGTAAGTAAATATAAAGAACATTTTTATATATTTAATGGTTCTTAAAATAATTGATGAAATAAAAAATAAGAACAATATATTGAGGGTTTATAACATGTAAAAGTAAAATATGACAACAATAGCACAGTAGATGGAAGGGAAAAATTGAGAGCATATGTCAATGTAAGATTGTTCAGACTACACGTGTTGGTTAAAATGTGGTTTAATATGCTCTCAATTCTGAGTTGAACTTAGGATAAGTGCAGATTTAATTTTCACCTGAAATAAATAAGTTGTTCACATACGTAAGGAGTTGAAAACTACAGCAAAATATGCATTACTTTCCTATGAATTAGAGGATATTCTTTTTTTACAGAAATCTAGAACTTGCCTAGGAGCAGATCAGTAAATCTCATCTGAGTGTACAGACTGCAGCTCACAAATTCTGAGCAGATTTAGAGAAAAGGACCATCCCCAAGTCATACTGTGTTGGAAGGGAAGGAAAATACTGTTTAGATTTGCTCTGCAGTTCTTCTAGGTGATTTCAATAAAATTGGACATTTGATGATATCCCACTTCACTTTCAAACTCAAGCAGTAGTGGAAACATTTCAAACTGTCTTTTTTGCAATGTGACTTTTCCAAAGATGCAATTTCTCTTGAAATCCAAGAATCTTGTCACTTGATATCAAAATTTTTTCTATAGGGTCTTACAGAGATTTGTTCAATTGGTTCATGTGATTAAAAAATGTCTGCTAAGTAGGCCCATTTCTGCAACCCTTCTTTATTTCAAAGCACTGAGTAAACTCTAGCCCTCTATTATCTTGCAAGTACTCCTCTATAAGTCTCTTTTAAGCTCACACACCCAATTGAGAACTCTTCCTCTGATAAACCCCTGGGTTTCTGCATGTGACAAGAAACATATGCACTCTTTGTCCAGATTTTCACACAACTTTAAAAAACATGTTTGAGTAAATCAGTCTTTATTTAATAAAATTAACCATATTTATAACATCTTTCCAAATTTCTAAATTGCATCTCTTAAGAGTTTTTGACACAGCATCTCCCTGTGTGTTGTGCTGTGTGTCACAACACACAGCATCAAACAGTGTGTTGTGACAATAGCAACATCTGGATCTTCTTTTTTCTCTTTTTTAACAAGAGGTTGCAGCCAGGCATTGATAAGACATCATCAGTCCAGAAGCCAACAGAGTTCCTTTAAGACAGATCTTTTGTTTCCAGATATGAAAAGAAAACTTTAACATATCCTGGCCTTTGCTTGTTTCAGGCATCTCATGAAATCACAATCTCTAATGAAACTCCTAAGCAACATCTTGCAGAAACCTAGGTTCCATGAAACCTCAGTCTAGAAACTCTGATTTAGGGATTGCAATGTTCATCCTTAAATTATCATAGTCCACTACTAGTTACTATTATAGCACTTCATATAAAATGGAAGAACTTTGCAACAATCTATCCCATTTGCCACCCTTCACTCCTTATGCTATTGCTATCATACGTTTTACATCTATTTATTTATAAATACCACAAGACTTAGCATTTTTATTATAACATCCTTTAAGAGAGAAAAAATGTCAGCATGATAGCCAGAATGATGGCTCCCCAAATATGCCCATGTCCTAATCCTCAGAATTTGTGAATATGTTAGGTTATATGGCAAATAAGACCTTCGGTAGCAGGTGGACTTTAAAATGCTCATCAGTTGACTGTAAGATAGAGATATTATCTTGGATTATCCAACTGGCTCCAATATAATTATGAGGAACACTAAAATGGAAAAAAGGAGGCAGAAGAGTACCAACAGAAATGGCAGCATGAGCAGGATGCAACTTGACATCATTGCTGAATTTGAAGGTGGAGAAATGGGGCCACAAGCCAAGGAATGCATGTAACCTCTACAAGCTGAAAAAAGCAAGGAAACTGATTCTACTCTAAAGCCCTCAGAAGGAACATAGCCCTCTTCATACCTTAATTTTAGCCCAGCAAAACCCACTTCAGACTTTTGACCTCCAGAGTTATCTTTTCCTTTTTTTCTTTCTTTTTTTCAATTTCCTCATCTGTACAGGGTTATTATCTTAATAATAATAAATTTGTCTTGTTTTACTACTAATCTTGTTGTGATTTCCTTTGGTTGTTTTTAAGACTTTTCTCTTTATTTTTGGTTTTCAGCAGTTTGGTAGTACAAAGGTATGGTTTTCTTTGTATTTCTACTCCAAGGAGTTTTCTGAAATTTTTGGAACTATAAGTTGATATTTTCACCAAATTTGAGAAATTATCAGCTTTTTTTCTTTTCCTCCAAATATTTCTTTTTCCCCATTGCATTATTTCTCTCTTCTTCTCTGGGATTCCAATTACATGCATGTTAGGCTGCTTGATATTGTCCAACAACTTATTAAGGCTCTGTTCATTTTTCTTCATCCTTTTTCTCTTTGTTCTTCAGTTTGTATATTCCCTGTTGATCTCTGAGCTCACTGACCTTTTTACCATCTTTAATCTGGTGTTAGTCCTCTCTGGAGACTTTTTCATTTCAGATATTCTACTTTTCAGTTCTAGAATTTCATTTTTTAATTTTTTTGAAAAATAGCTTTCATTTTTCTCCTGAAATTCCTCCATCTGTTCATTTACTATGACTGTTTTTTTTCCTGGAAGTCTTTGAAAAAATTTATAATAACTGCTTTAAAGTCCTTGTCAGCTAATTCTAACGGATTTATCATCCTTAGGGTCTATTACTACTGATGACTTTTTCTCTTGATCTTGAGTCACATTTTTCTATTTCTTTACATGTTAAATATTTTTATCCTGGACATTTTAGATAATAATGTCCATAAACATGAATTTATCTTCCTCAGAAGAGTTCTGATTTCCATTCTAGCAGGCAGCTAAGTTACTGACTAATGACTTTGAACTTGTGTAAGCTTACTTTTTATATTTTTAAGATGGATCTATTTCAATTTTATTCTTAGTCTTAGAGCAAAACTTTAGTCCTAGGAAATAATCTTTACTCCAAAAGTGTGGCCCCTCTCTAGTTTTGATTGAAAGTTTAGAGTGTTTACTAAGTCCCTGTGACTTGGTAGGCACTACGGTCTGAATGTTTGTGTCCTCCTAAAATTTGTATGATTTAATCCTAACATCCAATGTTATAGTGTTAGGAAATGGGGCCTTTGGGAAGTGATTAGGTCATGGGGGTGGAGCTCTCATGGATGGAATTAATGCTTTTACAAAAGAGATCCCTGCAGAGCTCCTTAGCACTTCCACCATGTGAGGATCCAATGAGAAGTCTGTGACCTGGAAGACGGCCTTCATCTGACCATGCTGGCATCTTCATCTTAGACTTTCAGCCTCCAGAACTGTGAGAAATAAATTACTATTACTTATAAGCCACCTAGCCTGTGATATTTTGTTATAATAGCCCAAATGAACTGAGAATGTAGATAAGACTCAAAATCCATAATCTGTCTCTTCCCTGGTAAGCAACAACCCAAACTTCTCCTCAGTGTTTTCTAACTGTTGCTTTCCAGGGCTTTTTTTTGAGACCAGGCATGTGCAATTAAGAAGTCATTCAAGGATTAGAAGGAAGTTTGAACTTAGATTTTGGGACTCCCATCCTGTAGCTCTTACTTCCAGACTCTTTCCTCAGTTTTCAGTTGTTCTGGCAGCTCGCACCTCTGTCCTTTGGTACCTCAAGCCTCAAGACTTTAGCTTAAGTTCTAGCTAACCTCTACTGAACTCATGGAATACTGTCAGGGCTTAATCTGTTTAAACATGGATCTCACCAAGTGTAGTTCCCTTTTATCCTGAGATTGAGTCCTCTCCAGTTTTTTTTTTAAAGGATAGAATTGGCATAGAGTGAGAAAGTAGGAAGTGTATAATATTTTCTGTAATGTGGCATTTCTTTTTAAAATTAAACATTTTCTTAATTTTTACTTTTTCAATTAGAGTCGACATTCAATATTATTTTATATTAGTTTCGAGTGATTAGACATTTATGTAATTACGAAGTGATCCCTCTGATTAGTACCCACCTGGCACTATACATAGTTATTACAATATTATTGACTATATTCCCTGTGCTGTACTTCACATTCCCATGACTGTTTTGTAACTACCAATTTGTATTTAATCCCTTCACCTTTTTCACCCAGCCCTCTAACTCTCTCCCAAAAATTAAACATTTTTTATGGAAGGAGTTTACGTGAAATGAGAGGCAACTCGGGTAGTAGGAAGTGCATAAATTAAAGGTGTGTTTGTGTGAAGAGCATGAGTCATCTTTGAATTAGCTGTTGGATGAGAGCAGATGGTTTTGCAAGGGTGGAGAAGTGTAAAGAAACTAAGAAACTACCATTATACAAAAGTAATTAGTGTCAACTCATTGCCATATACCTGTTGGATTACCTTCTGTAGAAGAAGAATAACTAAATCTGTCATAGGGAACCTCAAATATTTTATTTAAAACCTACAACTTAATATTACATAAACTAATGAATAAATATATATACAACTAATATATATGCCTTTGGATGCAAATCAGAAAGGGATATAGAAAAAGGAAAACAACTAATTTGTAGAGTAATGAAATTCGGGGAGATTTTTAAGTCAGTCCATTTCAATTTTTTTTCCTCCCAGGGACGGACATAATGGTGTGTTCACATTTCCATGGAAGTCCTAGATGGTGGCCTCGGGCACACACAGGACAAACCGGAGATTAGGAGAAATCTCTTTCAGCCTTCAGTAAGACACTTCCCTACCCCATCCCTTTTTCTCTCCCACTCAGGAAAGTAAAGTATATTAGAATTCAAGTAAGTGAAAACATTATCAGAAAAACATTATCATATTCTGCTCTGACTTATCAAATAATTAGAAAACATTCCTTTAACAGATATTTACTGAATGCCTACCATGTGCAATGTACTGATTCTTTCAATTATTATTGCAAATTATTGATTACACAGTTTATGACTAGTTTACATAAGGCACCCATGTAAAGCAACAAATTAAAAAATCCCCATTTTAAATAATTATATTGTCAGAAATGTGGACGAGAAGGGGTTCTATAGAAAGTAACCTCGCAGGGTAATTTGATCAAAAATTCCTAACTAGGCAGCTCATTGTGGGTAGTCACACCCCAAGCATGTAACTTCTTTAGTAAAAGGCTTATCTTTGCCCTAAGCAAGCCCTGTCCGTTGTTTCTGTGCATCTAAATTAACACATCTTTGAAATGCCTCTTTTCAGAAGCACCCCCTCAAGAGAGCACAAAATCTTGTTAACTATCCTGTAATCCAATCCCCACCTTGCTTTCTCCCACTTTCATAGAATCTTCCTTAGTTCCCTCCTTAACTCCAAATGCATAAAAGAAGTTGCAAACTGCCATCCTGGGAAGCATTTGAGATCTTCCTTTCTGGCAATCGTCATCAGTATTTCATGTGCATTACTTTCTCTTGGCTGAGTACTAACCTTCCTGCCTGGTTTATCCTGCATACTTTTATCACTTAATATTTTCCTCCTATAATGTAACCTCCATAAGGGCAGCAACTTTGTTTTATTCACTGCTCTATTGGCACATAATAGGTGTTCAATAAACATTTGCAGCTTTAAGGTGTTATGTCATATGTAGTTTACTGGGTCAGAGAGACATATACCCACAATTTTAGGTTTAGAGTGACCAGTGCCATATGTGATATGGAGATGAAGCTTGGAGATTGAGAGGAAGGAGATATCAGTTCCCTCTGGGGAGAATGGAGAAGGCTTTCTGGAGGAGATGGCCTCTGAGTTTGTCCTGAAAGGACATACGGCGTTTGGATGTGCAGAGATTATGAGGAGGAATTTCAGGAGGAGGGAGCATGTGAGCAAAGACACAAGAACAGAGACAGATGGGGTGTGTAGGAGGAGCAGTAGGCACATTTAATAGGATAAGACAAAGAGTGCTTTAAGGGGCGATGGGAAGTCAAATCGAACAGATGAGTGGAGGTCAGGCTAAGAGGTTTTGAATGCCGGGGGGATAAGCTGGTACCTGCTCTAGAAGTCTCTGAAAACGTTTTAACACCAGAATGATAAGAACTAGACTTGAGGAGGTATGATTTATCGGTGCTGTGTGGGAGATCAGGGCTTGGCAACTCCAGTCAGCTCTTCAGATCCCACCCACTGCCTGTTTATGTATGCGTGGTGTGAGAGCAAAGGGTTTTAACATTTTTAAAGAGTTGAATTAAAAAGCAAAAGAAGAGTTACACTTCGTGACATTCGAAAATTTAAATGTTGGTGTCCATAAATTAAGTTTTGAAATCTGGCAATAGAGTTTCCAGAGGAAAAAAGGTAAGTCCAAATTCCTTAAGCTTGTTTTCAAGGGCTTCCTTTTGTAAGCTGGCTACCAAATCTTATCACTTCTTCCTTTCCCACTTTAACCCTCTAAGAAGTCCTATCCCATGCTAGTCCTAAAACATGGATTCCACTCATTAGAAGGGTCATTTCCCTCTCTATCTACCTAGCCACATTCCAACACCCCTTCCATGTTCTGCTCACATCCCATTCTCAATGTGAAGACTTGCCATTACCTTCAGCCCACACATCTTGTTTCTCTCTTCTATAAGACTGAGAATCTGTTTCACTCAGCACTATAACCACTGGTCTTTTTCTTATAGGTCCTCACATTCTTATTTAACTGCCTTGAATGTCTACGCCTTGTCTCCCCACCTGGAACATAAGTATCTGGAAGACTGAGAACTTAAGGCTCCAGCCATATCAAACTTCTTTGGTTTCTTCACTCTTCCTTTCGCACGTTGTATCTCCTCGTTCTGAGATACTCTTCAACGTTCCCCTTTTATTTGGCTAACTCACCTATCAGGTTTCAGCTTGAACATCTTTTCCTTAATTAAGCTTGCATCTATTAGAAAAGAGTGCCTACTCTAATCCCTCATACAAAACGCTCATCACACCTCACTCTAACTCCCCCTACTTGCCACTAAGCTCTGTGAGAGTAAACCTGTCTTCTTCATTGCCGTATTCCCAGCACCTAGCTCAGCACCTGGCCATAATAAATACCCAATAAATATTGTTGACTTAAGGAGTCACCCATTGATTTCTTTTGTTTCTCTCTCATGTGTAATAATGTATTACCTATATGTGAGGTATTAAATATATTCATATTTAAAGAAGGAAAAGACAATGAGAATTTCTAGAGGCTCCATTTGTAAGCCCAGAGATTAGTAAACAGGTAACAAACTAATGAGACAGTGTCCTGCAGAGTGATTGGACATGGTATTCAAAGCCTTCCATCAGCTGACCCCTTGCCCTCTCCTTTCCTTCCCCAAATAAGCCATTGAGACCTAGCGTGTATGAGGCATGGAGGATACAGTGATAAACAAAATGAAGTCCTTCTCCTCAGTGACTTAACTTATAGCCTAGTGGGGGAGACAGAATATTGACAAAGGATATAATAGTGGATAGCAATGAGTACTATAAAGAAAAATCGAAATAGAAGAAGTGTATAGTAATTGGCTGTGGGGTGACTTCCAGATGAAATGGACAAGGAAAGCATCTCTGAAGAGGAGATGTTTGATCAGAGACCTAAGGGAAGTGACAGATGGAGCCATATGCATCTCTGACAGGAAAATGATATTAGCAGAGGGAACTGCAAAGGCAAATCCTGAGGCAGAGATGGATTTAGAATGATTGAGGAAGAGAAAGGAGACGGTGAGCCAGAGCAGAACTAGCCAAGGCAAAGAGTGGTAAGAAATAAGGAGAGAGGGTTTAGGGGGCAGAAAACGGGGCTTCTTGAACCAGAGTAAGGCCCCAGGATTTTATTCTGAGTGTGATGGGAAATTTTTGAGCACCAAAGTAACATAATCCATCTTTTCTTTCAGCATTGACTGAGCATCTGCTATATACCAGGCACTGTGCAGGGCCTACTTCTTAGATCACACTTTGATTCCTCCTCCCCCCACCCCATGCTCTATCCATGCTAGCATGTTTGCACTCTCAAACAGGCCTCAGACTTTCCATGCTTTTGCCCATGACCTAGCTTGTTTCTTTGCAGATGTCAAGACTTAGCTAAAACAGGGCTCCTTTTGTGAAGCCTGGTTTTCTTTGGGCTCCCACAGCACCACTTTCTGCCCTGCCACAATAGTTATAAGTGGACTTGAGTTCCATCAGTTCCTGCTACCAGTCCATGTCAGCAGCACATCCTTTTTTTTTTGTCTAAGGCCTGAAATGAGTAATTTCTTCCCTTTGCACTTACACAAATTGAATCCATTTTAGAGGCTATTTTAAGAATAAAAGAACAATATGTATGATATGCTAAGAGGTAAAACTGGCTCCATAACAACAACAACAACAAAAGATACTCATTGAATCTAACAAAATATCATAGTAATATCTTATTTATGACACTTTTTTTTTTGTCTTTCATCAAAATTAATAAAAAGATTTAGTGAACATCATAGAATTGCAGAGTTGGAATTGATCTTGTAGACTTTTAGTCTGCCTCTCCTCATCAGACCAGTGAATTCTTGGGCAAATAGGCTAGGAAGTCACAGAGGCAAAAATGAATGAAGAGCAAGAGTGGAGGAGAATGGGTGCTAGGAACTCACAATCACAGATGTGAAAAAGCCCTCTCCATGCTCACACCTTCAGAGCCTCCTTGCTCACCAGTGATTGGAACTGTGGAGCTCACCACTACACATGTCCTCTTTACATCTGCATCTGAGCAATTGGAGCAACATTCAGAAGCTCTTATACTTACTTCCATACTTCCTCCACTGAGATAGGAAGAGAGGAAGGAGTGGAAGACTACGCTAAAGGTAAGTTCTAAAGACTGCTCAGAATAGTTAATGTACTTCTAAGTGTTTCTCCTGCTGACTTGGCTAAAATTACGCATAAAGAACACAGGCAAATTCAACACCCCCTACCCCTAGTACTGTGAGACACATCCAAAACTGAGTGAACAAATGAATGATTGAATAACTAAGTAAAATAATATTAGATGTAAATAAAAACAATAATATAAAATTTAAAAAGCAAAGAATAATAGTGCAGGGTTTTAATTTTTAAAATGATCTAGTTGGAAAAAATAAGGAGATAAAATGCATTTAGCACTTAATAAGGAAAATGTTAAGCAAGATTTCAAATGGCAAAGCTACATAAATAGTCATGCTTAAGGACTATTTCTTACACATAATTATTACTCAAAGTTTTAAAAGTTTATCTAAATTTTCCATTATAATTTTACTTTAAATATTGCCAGATTTTTTAAAAAGGGCTGAACTTGCCCTTTATCAATATACCAACTTCTTTTTTTCTTTCGTTAAGTTCACCAGTAAACCACTGAGTTGAGATCAGATATGTCTATACACGCAACTTCTTAATGTGACAGTGGGTGAGTATTAAGCAGCTGTTGAGGATCCCTCATACAGACAGGTCAGTAGTGACATTTTGTCAGTTGCAGAATGTTTATGTTCTGGGTTTTGGACACTAGTAACACTGGAAGGGGTAGTGAGTTGAATAAAATCCTTAAAAATCATAATCTGTATTCATTTGTACATCTTTGCAAATGTTAATAGAAGCAAGAGTATTTTCTCAAATCTCAGTACAAAAGTCTCTTTAGACACCACTAAAATTTCACATTTGGTTCATACTGATCCTAAAAATAGAAGTGCTCTTTTTGTAACCTACAGACTTATTATTCCTTTATTCTTTAAAAAATTTTATATTAGCTCCAAACCATGAAATTAGCGACCTCGAGTTAAAATGGAACAAGTGAGTTTCACTATCTCATAATTATTAGATTTAAAAACATGTATCCGTAGACACAAAATCTTCTTGTTATAATTATGGATATTAATAGATTCTTAGGGCATTAAGAATTTTATATGAAACTTATTAAAAACAGCTCATGATTTCTTTGCCAGTGCAAGTCTGTGCTGCCAATGAAACCAAAGACCATGGGAAAGAAGTTTGAATACTTTGCTGATTGCTTTACTAATATTGTCTGGTATGCTTAAAGAAAAAGAAATTAACATTTCTTGATCACCTACTGTGTGCCAAGCATTCATAAACACCTTACCCTACACACTATATCTATCTACTTACCTATCATCCATCTATCTATCTATCTATCTATCTATCTATCTATTTATCTATCTATCTATCTATCATCTATCATTTATCTATCATCTATATCTATCATCTATCTATGATTTAATCCTCACGATGACCGTAAGAAGCAGGATTTTTCCCAGTTTATCGAGGAAGAGACTGAAGTCCCGAGCTCAGGGCCTACATAAGCATTGAAGCCAGGATCTGAACAATATCTGATTCAACATCATTCTACTTCAAGAAGTCAATATAAAAGGCCTCATATACTTTTCCTTCAAAATCTATTTTGTTCCTACCTGTCTCCAATACTCAGCCTGA
>NW_011888790.1:12791040-12795829 GCF_000151845.1 Pteropus vampyrus | reverse complement strand
CAACTTCTTAATGTGACAGTGGGTGAGTATTAAGCAGCTGTTGAGGATCCCTCATACAGACAGGTCAGTAGTGACATTTTGTCAGTTGCAGAATGTTTATGTTCTGGGTTTTGGACACTAGTAACACTGGAAGGGGTAGTGAGTTGAATAAAATCCTTAAAAATCATAATCTGTATTCATTTGTACATCTTTGCAAATGTTAATAGAAGCAAGAGTATTTTCTCAAATCTCAGTACAAAAGTCTCTTTAGACACCACTAAAATTTCACATTTGGTTCATACTGATCCTAAAAATAGAAGTGCTCTTTTTGTAACCTACAGACTTATTATTCCTTTATTCTTTAAAAAATTTTATATTAGCTCCAAACCATGAAATTAGCGACCTCGAGTTAAAATGGAACAAGTGAGTTTCACTATCTCATAATTATTAGATTTAAAAACATGTATCCGTAGACACAAAATCTTCTTGTTATAATTATGGATATTAATAGATTCTTAGGGCATTAAGAATTTTATATGAAACTTATTAAAAACAGCTCATGATTTCTTTGCCAGTGCAAGTCTGTGCTGCCAATGAAACCAAAGACCATGGGAAAGAAGTTTGAATACTTTGCTGATTGCTTTACTAATATTGTCTGGTATGCTTAAAGAAAAAGAAATTAACATTTCTTGATCACCTACTGTGTGCCAAGCATTCATAAACACCTTACCCTACACACTATATCTATCTACTTACCTATCATCCATCTATCTATCTATCTATCTATCTATCTATCTATTTATCTATCTATCTATCTATCATCTATCATTTATCTATCATCTATATCTATCATCTATCTATGATTTAATCCTCACGATGACCGTAAGAAGCAGGATTTTTCCCAGTTTATCGAGGAAGAGACTGAAGTCCCGAGCTCAGGGCCTACATAAGCATTGAAGCCAGGATCTGAACAATATCTGATTCAACATCATTCTACTTCAAGAAGTCAATATAAAAGGCCTCATATACTTTTCCTTCAAAATCTATTTTGTTCCTACCTGTCTCCAATACTCAGCCTGAACTGTTTAACTGGAAAATCTGAGGGTATTTCAATAGTGTTCAGATTTTTTTTAAAGGAGAAAATAACTTCAATTTGTCAGTGGGTAACTTACATAAAGCACTTAATATTGCCTGACATAACTAATGATTGCTACCCATGAACTTCATCCCTGAATGTAATCCTTGGAAACGAGCTATATTTGCTTGATATTTTCTTAATAAATCTCTATTTGAATTGGCAGTGTGATAATATATCTATCGTCAATGGCTAAAAATTTTAATTATTAAAATAAATCTAGAACAACAAAAAGCATAATATACATAGGTTGAAACTTTTAGATGGGCACTTGAACTTGTTTTTCCAAATTTCTCCTGTTAAACCTTTTCACCTCTCTCAAGCATTATCTCAGACTTTTTTTTTGTTTTTTCCGAGTGGTGCCTCACCTCTGTTTCTAAAACCTTATTGCTTCTCTTTTTGTCACTGGTGACTTTCCTCCCAGTGGCCGCTTTTATATCTTGCTATTCTTGGATTTATTCAGGTTCCCTCCACAAACTTAACACAAACTTAACACAAACTTCCCTTATCCTTGCCTACCAAATATTTTTTGTGTACTTGAATATTTAGTCATCATTGCTATAATTGTTCTGAAAAAAGTTTTGATAAGTGAGCAAACAAATCATTTTATGATTCACTCCTCTAGTGACCCCTCATAAAAGAAAGAAAATTGTTATATGGTAAAAATATAGAAGTAATTAAGCATTTTAAGTATTCAATAGCTGTTGAGATGGGTTTGCTCTGCTCAAATAATTGCTTTGATGTTAGGAGAAGGATTATACCTGTTAAGTATAAGTTTTCATGGAAAGAAATATATGTTCATTAGACAACTTCAGAGTTAAAACTCTTTTAATGGTTAAGTTGTACGCTTAATTCTAATTGTAGTCCTTATGCCATTAGTCTTTAACGTGGTCACAAGGTTATTTTTACACGGAGTAATACTTGATTTAATAAAAAGTCTAAATAGCACACTTTTTAAAAAAAGAATATGTTAGTACTTTTGAGTTCCTACCATAACCTGTCTATTAGTTTTACGGGAATCCTAAGGATCTGGATAAAGTAAAAATTCACTATTCTGATTTAAAAATTAGTTGCAACTAACAATTAATTTGGGCTTGAAATAATTCATCTAAGTTTAATTTGCTTTATCAAGAAGAAATTTTTAATTAGCAGAAATTAATTTTATAGCTAAACCAAAAATGAGCCTCTTCTTTTGTATTCTGAAGAGCATTTTCACCTAGCACATAGAAATAAATTGGCTAGATAGTTGACAATGACTTTTAGTATATTAGTTGAAAAAGCTTTAACAAAAGAGGGGATTCTGAAATGTCTTCTGAGCTACTGCTACAATATTTATCACTTGAACCACTAGGTGGCAGTAACAAGCTTTTTTCCAAATAAGTACTCTAAATGATGTTAAGTTAAAGACTCCGAATTCCATCCACCTATAAACAATATCCAATACTACCGCTACCAACAAGTCTACAAATTCGGCCCACCTGTTTAAGGAAGAGTGTATAAAGTTATGGCTGTAGACAACAATAACTTTTTTACTTTCATGGTTTACCATCTGCTTAAGAAGCTGTTTGCGTTTGCATTGTTGACAAAAATATTGAGAAATCAATCAAAATACAAGACACTATGATTTAGTGAAAAAACAAAAACAAAACACTGAACTGAGGGTCAATAGTTCCAGTTCTATTTTCAGCTCCACCACCAATTATCTTTGCATCTCAAGTAAGTCACTAAATCTCTCTGGTCACCAGACTCCTAGTCAGTAAAACGAAAGATTGGGGTTAGGGTGGTTAAGTTACCTTAAGTTAAAAATTTTTTTTTTCTCCTACAAAATCCCTCAAAATTTTAGTATGGAAAACAAATGAAAGCAAGATTGAGGGGTGAGGAGGGTGAAGTGGAATGTTAGAAGGAGAAGGATGTGCGGGATGTACTTTCTGCTCTATTTCCCATCACTTTCCACAATGGCCAACCCATGGTTTCTATGGTTTAGAAAATAATAATTTGGAAATCAATGAAATAGAAAATTACTAAGGTACCTCTTTGTTCCCAAAGTCTGATTCCAAGTATGTAGTTATGTGCAAATTCTTAAACGTTGTCCCTTTATTTGCCAATTCCAGGATATAGTGCAGATATTATTTCCTCCATTTTACAAATGAGTAAACTGAGGCTGAGTAATTTAATGACTTTCTAGAAATCACCTGAACATAGGATCAGACTCTAAAACTTCTGGTCTTTGTGTGTGTGTAATTAAACTTTTTATTTTTAAAAAAAGTTATAGATTCATATCCAGTTAGAAAAAATAACACAGAGAAATCCCATGTACTATTTATCCAGTTTCCCCCAATGGTAACATTATGCAGAGTTATAGTACCATATCACAACCAGAATATCGACATTAAGACAGTACAGAACAATTACAACTCAACAAGAATAACTGCGTTTTGCTATTATAGCTACACACTCTTCCCTCCTACCCCTACTCCCTCTTTAGCACCCCACCTCCAGGAACCACTAATTTGTTCTCCATTTCTTTAATTTTTTCATTCCAAAAATGTTGCATAAATGGAATCACATAGTATGTAAACCTTATAGGATTTACATTCTCATTCATCATAATTCTCTGTAGATTTATCCAGATCGTTCCATGTATCAAGCATTCATTGATATGGCTATATCACAGATTTTTTTTTTTAATTTTACTTAGTTTCAAGTAAACAGTACATTGGTTAGACATCTATATAGTAGTAAAATGATCCCTCCAAATGCTCCCTCCTTCCCCTGACCCTCCACCTAGCCAACGTATTAATGCTAACTGCAGTCCCTGTGCCGTGCTTCCCATCACCGTGACCATCCATCAGCTACTAATTTGTACTTCTTTAACCCTTCACCCTATTCTCTTAGCCCCCCAAATCCCCTACCCCTTTGTCCCTCACCAAATTGTCCACTGTATTTGTGAGTCTGTTTTTGATTAGTTTGTTCTTTTTATTCCTTAGAATCCACATATAAGTGAAATCATATAGTGTTTATCTTTCTCTGTCTGACTTAAATACCTTCTAGGTCCATCAAAGTGATATCTTTTTCCATCCCCTTCCTCTTCATATGTAGGGGTCTTGTTTTCTTATCCTTTCAGCCACTCTATCTTTTCCATTTAAGGTACGTATTGATAGGAATGTAGTTGTTACCATTCTTTATTCCTGTTTTTGATACGTGTCTTTTCTTCTTAAAGAAGTCCCTCCAACTTTTCCTGTAATACCGGCTTGGTGGTGATTAATTCTTTTAGCTTATTTTTGTCTGGGAAGCTCTTTATCTGTCCTTCAACTCTAAACGATAGCTTTGCCAGATAAATTATTCTTGGTTGTAGATCCTGGGTCTTCATCCTGTCAAATATTTTGTGCCAAGTCCTTCCGTCCTGCATAGTTTCTTTTAAGAAATCAGCTGCCAGTCTTATGGGTGTCACCTTATAAGTAATTATTTGTTTTTCTGTTGCTGCTTTTAATATTTTTTCTTTGTATTTAAACTTTGGCATTTTAATTGCTATGTGTCTTGGTGTGGGCCTCTTTGGATCCCTGATTTTTGGAATTCTCTGAACTTCCTGGGGTTTTATGTCCATTTCCTTTACCAGGTTAGGGAATTTTCCATCATTATTTCTTCAAACAGCTGTTCGACATCTTGATTTTCTTC
>NW_011888790.1:12782983-12790065 GCF_000151845.1 Pteropus vampyrus | reverse complement strand
TCTGGGAAGCTCTTTATCTGTCCTTCAACTCTAAACGATAGCTTTGCTGTATAAAGTATACTTGGTCGTGGGTCCTGGATCTTCATCACATTGAATATTTTGTGCCAAGTCCTTCTGTCCTGCATAGTTTCTTTCGAGAAATCAGCTACCAGTCTTATGGATGTTCTTTTATAGGTAACTATCTGCTTTTCTCTTGCTGCTTTTAATATTCTTTCTTCGTATTTAAACTTTGGAATTTTTAATTATGATGTGTCTTGGTGACGGCCTCTTTGGATCTATGTTTTTTTGGGATTTTCTGAGCTTCCTAGGGTTTTATGTCCATTTCTTAAACCAGGTTAGGAAAGTTTTCCATCATTATCTCTTCAAATAGCTGTTCGACATCTTGTTTTCCTTCAGGTACACTGATCAGGTGAATATTTTGACCCTTAATAGTGTCCCATATACTCCTTAAATTATTTATATAGTCTTGGCATCTTTTTTCTTGCCATTCTGATTGAATGTCCTGATTGGCTTTCTTGTCCTCTAGATAGGGCATTTGATCCTCTTCTTTATTTACTTTGTGTATTCCTTTGTTTATTCCATTTAATATACTTCTCATCTCATTTAGTGTGTTCTCCATTTCAGAGTGGTTCCCTTTTATAATTTCCATTTCCATTTTTATGTTTTTTATCTCTTTGTTAGAGTTCTCTACACTTCCCAAAAGTACATTGAGCATCTTCATAACCAGTGTTTTGAACTCTGCATGTGTTAGATTACTTGACTCCATGATACCTGGATCTCTGTTCTGTTCTCTCATATGGTTTCTGCTTCTTTGTCTTCCCATTCTGGCTGCCTTTCCGTGTCTGTTTCTATGGACTAAGGAAAGCTCTTAAGTCTCTTAGTCTTATTAGTGTGGATTTGTGAAGTAGGTGTCCAGTGGCACAGTCCTGAGAGGGATTCAGCTGCAGGCCAAACCGTGCCCCTCCGGAGCCACCTGTTAAGATTCAGCAAGCATCCACACATGCTGTGTTTATAGTTGCCTCAAAGGTCACACCAGAAACCAAGGCCAGCTGCCTCTTCCAGTGTGAGTCTCAGCAAGGAGCACCTGACTCGCTGAGGACACACCTGGATGTGGCTTGAGTGTGGCCGCCAGGTGGGGGAGGCGGGGTTTCAGGGAATCCTCTGGGTGGAGCGACCTCTGTTTTCCAGTTTGATGATGTCAGGGCTATGGTAGTGCTGTGTCTGCCCACTGGGAGGGTGTAGGGCTTAACAGGGAACAATGGATACTGCCGGCACTTCCCTACAAAGCCAGTCTTGCTAGGCCCTCACTCTGACAATGTCTCCCTGTAAGTCCCTGATGCCCCCTGTGCACAGCCGAATCAGCACTGGTGCTCAGAGCAAGCAGTTCCATTACCACGAAAATCTGCTCTTGGATGCAGCCCCTTTAAGAGGCGTCTGCCGCTGAGGCAGCCTCCATCCCACTCAGCTGCTGGAGACCCGGCAGCCCCACATCCTCCATCCTACCTTCTGCCATTGCAGGGTGCTTTCTTGGACTTCTCCCTAGTTGTATGGCTTGTTCATATAGACCCCAGGTGATTTTTCCTTGCTGCTGCTCCTTGTTTCTGTCACAACTTTGATTCGGTCGCCAGAGGGATGAATAGAGCCTTTATCATCTATGCCATTTTTCTAGGTCTCATCATTCTTTTTAAAAGCTGATGCACATGTCAGAGCAACTAAAATCTTTCCTTTGTTCAACAGACATTGCAACAGATTGCTAATATAAAACCACACAGGGTACACTAATTACCTAACTCTCACTCATTCGACAATTTTTTTAACATCTGTTATATTTCATGCATTGTGGAGAATAAAGATGAAAGCCTTTGCACAATCTCAATGCAATTTTTCTAGACAGGAAAACTTGAGTATTGATAGATTAGACAAAAAGGGGCCACATTTTTTTATGTTTGAGAGAAAAAGAGTCTCTAAATTAAGGTCAAGTTTCGACTAATTAGAAGCTGATGAGTTAGCTTACTACTAGGTTATTTGGACCTCATACTTACTTCCTGTTCTTTTTGTTTGGCAGTTTCATATCTCTTAAAGAATGAGCAATTTTAGAGCAAGTCATTGAAACTTCTATCAATTAAGTGTCCTTTTGGGGCATTTTGCCTCTGTATTGTAACTCTTGGAGAGATTAATTTCAGACAGACCTATATATATAATTTTAGAACAGTGGTAGTATAAGGGAAAAAAATGAGATAAAGAATGATTAGCAACTCCACTGCCATCTTTGTCTCTCTCATTTTTCTAAATATCCTTATGATAAATCCCCATCTCTAGAAAGAACCTATGCATAAATCTTTCACTTTCAAAAAGTTTGATTTCTGGTGAACACCCCAAATTTTTATGATTAAAAACTTATGAAGGGAGACTTCTGCTTCTAGCTAGGATGAAGAAACTTGTATTTACAGTAGCATTTTCATTAATATCAGGAATAAGTTAAAGGTCTTCTTTATCAACACTATTATTTAGCCAAAATAATTAAATAACAAACACAAATAAAAATTGGATAAAATAAGCATAATTATCATTATTTGCTGATGTTATGATTGTGTACTCATAAAAAGCAAGAGAATCAAATGAAAAACTACTAGAAACAATAAGGGAATTCAAAATCCGTATGTGGAAATTAAAGACTTTTATATAACCAGTTAGAAAGAAAAAACTGAAAAAAGTAAAATATAAGGAATGTGTAAAAGATTTGTATGAAGAACACTAAAACACTACTACTACTACGGGATACAAAAAAAACAGACATGCCAAACAGCGCCAAGCTATTCAAGAAGTTTCAGCATGACAAAGATGTCAATTCTCTCTAAATTAACCTATAGATTTAGTGTAATCCACTCCCAAAAAACCAAGATGATTTATTTTGGAACTAGACTAAAGTTCAAATGAAAAACGAGCAAATAAAAAGAGCCAGGGACAGTCTTAAAAAATAAGAAAAATAAGATACATTTTTCTGTCAGATAGTGAAACATTTTATAAGCTAAAACATTTTTAAAATATGGTACTGATGCATGTATAGAACAGTGCTTGATACATATAGTACACATTTGTAGAATAAATCAATGGATTTGATAGAAAATCCAAATTGGACACAAATGCTTATTGGAATTTGGCATGTGAAAAAGTGGGATTTAAAAATCATGGAGAAAAGAGAAATTATTCCATAAATGGTGTTAGGATAACTGGGTAATCAGTTGGAAAAAAGAATTGGAACCATGCCTCACACATTACACTGACTGAATTCCAAATAAGTAAAATCTTTAAACGTTTAAAAACAAACTGTTAAGGCGTTAGAAGAAAACACAAGGAATTTTAAAAAACAATTTCTGAAGCCATATGAAAGATGGTTTAATTAGGCTATATAATAATAAAATTTTTCTGCATCACAAAAGCCATTCATTATTAACACAGTCAAAAGAGAACTGACAAATTGGGTAAAATATTTGCTACCCGCAACCCAAAGAGGATGTAAATTCTTTGCTAAGTAAATTCTTTACTAAGAAGAATTTCTGCAAATCAGAAATGAAACAAAACAATTCCCCCAGCACACACATAATAGAAAAATTGGCAAAGGATATGAACAGTTTACAAGAAATAAAAATTGCCTTTAAACACATGAGGAGACACTCAACTTCAATCATAATAAGTGAAATGCAAATTAGACTTGTAATAAGATTTCATGGTTTACTCATAAGATAGGTAAACATCACAAATTTTGACAACACACTATTGAGAAAGAGGTGGCCCTCATTCATTGCTGAAAGGACTGCAAATTGGTACTCTTCACAGAATAACTTGACAACATCTATTAAAACAGCATAAACTCTTTGAAATGGCGGTGTCACTAGCAATTTAACCTACAGATATACTCTTAGATGTGTCAAATGACATATGGGCAAAAATTGCATCACTGTAATAGCGATATATTAGAAACAATGTAAATGTCCATCTGTCGGGGATTGATTAAACAAATTATGGCATATTCATCAGATAGAATGCTACTGGACCAGTAAGTAACAAGGCCTTAATCAACTCTTTCTCTCTCTCTCTCTCTCTCTCTCTTTTCCTTTAGATCCCTGAAGCTCTCTAACTTTTACCCTCCCAGTATTCCACTTAATTTTTCTCCATAGATCTTATGACTATCTGACATACTATATATATTTCATTGCTTATTTCACTTTTGTCTGTATTTCCTGTATCCCTTCAACTAGAATATAAGTTCTATGAAGGCAGAGATTTTCTCTTTTTTGTTCATTGCTATGTCTTCACCACCTAAGAGTGCCTGGTACATGGTGGACACCAAAAAAATACTTGTTAAATAAATAAATAAAAAAATAAATATGGAAAGAGCTCCAAAATCTTTTTATAAGTGAAGAAAGCAAGGTGCAATAGTATTCTATTCTTTGCGTAAAAAGTTACGTACTTACATACATATACATACATGCATACACATGCATTCATAGACACACGTGTGTGCATGCATATATGTGCTTGCCTATCCAGAGATTTTTCTGTAAGAATATTCAGGTAGCTGGTGCCAGTGGTCGTCCCTGGGAGAATAGTGCAGGACTGTGCAGTTGGCTGTCACAGGTAAAAGGGAAACTTGATTTTGTACTTGCCCTTATAGCTTTTAATATTTTTTTATAAACGTGCATTGTGTAATCAAAAACTAATTTTTTTAAATCACTGATTTAAAGAATGACCAGAGGAAAACAGAAGCTTCTGAAAAAGACAGAGACTAGCCAGAGGCACAAGAGGCAAACACCAAGAGTCTGGTATTCCATCGGTAAGAGGGAAGGGGTTTCAGGGAGGTGGGAAAGTTCTGCTTCTTTGGCCCTGAAGAGCTCAATAGCCTCATCCCCATGTCTGCATCCTCATCAATTTATCTTTGTCTCCACTCCTAGCACTAGGGGAATCATCTTCTCCATTTACTGTAGGCACTTTACATTTCTGCACTTTTGCATAAGTGGTTCCATCTACTAGAATGCACTTTTCTCTCTTGTCTACTTAAAAAATCTCCTATTTACTCTTGGTAAAGCTATCTCTTTCCTCAGTCCGTGCTTCTACAGCAATTTGTTCTTATGTCTATTTAGAACTAAATACATAATTTTGGTCACATCTTTTTACACTGATATTCTTTTATGGTATCTGTTTTTGCTTACATATGCGTTTACACATCTGCAAGCTCCTTGAGGGCAAGAACTGTCATTTATTTACCTTTGCACTCCATTGCTTAGACAGTAATTTGTATGGAACAAGCCCGACACACAGTAGGTACATGCCCCAAATGTTCACTGAGTGAATATCGTAATCTCTCCATGTAGTTTATATATTGATTTTAAAATTGGGAGCAAGTTCTATTGGAAGATCAGGAACTAGAATTCTATTGAGTGACCTTAGAAAATGTTAGTCATTAGTACACTAAAATTACAGTAGAATGTCCACCAAAAAATTTGCCCTGAGAGAATTAAACTTTAAAAAAATTCAATAAATAGGTTTTACAGATAAACAAATTCATCTGAAAGAGGTCTGACCAATAAAACATGACCATAACCAGATTAAAATAATTGGCATACACAAAGAAAGAATGTGTCCATCAGTAGCAGAATTAGCAACCTCTTCAGCAAACAAGAGTCAGAATGCAAAAGTCCTGGGGAGAGCCATTCAGCTCTGTCTAGTTTGTCAGGACTTCTTATTTGTAGAGCTGAATGTCTCAGGCTCTCTTAGCAGAGCAGAGGCCAATAAACCACTGGATTCCTCTAATTAACCCCTCTTCCTTTTCCATATTTACCAAGTAAACTTCCAGTTATGCTTTCACTTCCAGTAGGTCTGCCTTCTTGGAGAACACATGCTGCTCATGACTTTAACGTTCCGGTGTTTTTGACCTTCCTATTTTTCATTATAAATCAATGAGTTTTCTGGCTCTTAGACATCAGACAAGTGGGCTACATTAATGTGACAGTGTCCCTGCGACATTAATATGCTCTTCAATTGCAGATAGAATCAGAGTTCTGAATCTGCAAAGCTGAGGATCAAAGGCTGGCTATGGTACAAACACCAAGGAACATTTCCCCACCCTGAACTGCCCCACCTCCTAAGTAAAGGCTTGGGGGACACTTTAATTCCAGGACAACCCTAGGACAGCCATCTTGCCTGTGTGCCATCTGACAAATATTCATGCATAGAGCACCTGCTGTATGCTGGACACTATGATGCAAAGGCAGAGAGGGAAGGGGGTCCTCAGAGATCCCAAGTTATGTGGCTTTTCTAGTCCAATTGTTCTAAGAATCATCTTTGGTGAGGTATATATTGCTGAAGTTTTCCGTAGGCTAAAAAGGATAATGAATGCAGTTTTAATTTTAAAGTCACCTGAGCAGAAGTAACATTCAAAAGAATTCTATGTTGCTTTGGAGTATTAGACATTTCTGCTTGTGGAGAAACTAACAAGACTTTCTAAAAAAAAGGCTTTCTCAATGGGCTTCAGGCCACAGAAAGTTCCTCCTCATTGGAAAGCTTTCATTGTTGCTTGCATTCCATGTTCACTTTCTGAAATGGTGGCTGAGCTATAGAATTGGTAAGATTTCTTTTAGCAGCATCCATGATGCTCTATGTAGGACCTTGAATCAAAATATTTATTCTAGTCTCAAGGCCAAAAATATCTACGATGTAGCAAAACTGTGAATAAACTCCTACTTAAATTGTTCTGAACAAGTTTCATCTCTCTCTGTCTCTCTCTGTCTCTCTGTCTCTCTGTCTCTCTGTCTCTCTCTGTCTCTCTCTCTCTCTCTCGCTCTCTCGCTTTTAAGCACACATACAACTATGTATGAAATTCAATCACATAGTTTAAGATTTGTTCTTTGGTTTTCAGACAAGAAAAAGCTGAAAAGAGTTTATCACAACCAAAGCAGTATTACAAAAAATATTAGAGACTTCTTTAAGAAGAAGAAAAATAAAAACACGAATAAGAAAATATTGCCAAGAATAAAATTCTCACTGACAAAGGCAAAAACATAATAAAAGCAGTGGATCAACCA
>NW_011888790.1:12774217-12782933 GCF_000151845.1 Pteropus vampyrus | reverse complement strand
AACCAAGGCCAGCTGCCTCTTCCAGTGTGAGTCTCAGCAAGGAGCACCTGACTCGCTGAGGACACACCTGGATGTGGCTTGAGTGTGGCCGCCAGTTGGGGGAGGTGGGGTTTCATGGGATCCTCTGGGTGGAGCGACCTCTGTTTTCCAGTTTGATGATGTCAGGGCTATGGCAGTGCTGTGTCCGCCCACTGGTAGGGGGAAGGTTCAACAGGGAACAATGGATACCACCAGCACTTCTGTATTGACGGAGTCTCACCTCGGCTCTCACTCTGACAATGTCTCCCTGTAAGTCCCTGGTCCCCCCCGCGCAGCTGAATTGGCACTGGCGCTCAGAGCGAGCAGATCTGTCACTGAGAAAATTCACATTGGACATAGCCCCGTCAGGAGGCTTCTGCTGCTACTGCAGCCTCTGTCTCACTCAGCCGCTCCAGACTCGGCAGCCCCACGTCCTCGCCCCATCCTACCTTCTGCCATTGCAAGATGCTTTCTTGGATTTTTCCCTAGTTGTATGGCTTGTTCATCCCAGGTGATTTTTCCTTGCTACTGCTCCTTGTTTCCATCACAACTTTGATTTGGTTGCCAGAGGGATGAACAGAGCCTCTATCATCTACGCCATTTCCCCCAACCCCTACCACAGATTTTTAACCATTCACCTATTGGAGAACATCTGGGTTGTTTTCAGTTTTTGGCTCTTACAAGTAAAGCTGCTATAAGCATTTGTGTATGGTCTTTGTGTGAACATAAGTTTTCATTTCTCTGGAATAAAGGCTCAGGAGTACTATAGTTGAATCATTATGTAGTTGCATATTTAGTTTTTAAAGAAACTGCTGAACTATTTTCCAGAACAGGTAGATTGTTATACATTCCTACCAGCAGTGTAGGAGTAATACCGTGTCTTGTCATCCTCACCAGTATTTGGTATTTTCACTCCTTTTTAAAATAATTTTAGCCCTTCTGATAGATGTGTGGTGATATGTAATTGTGGTTTTAATTTGCATTTCCCTCAAGGCTAATGATGCTAAATATATTTTCATGTGCTTATTTATATGTTCTTTTTAGTGAAATGTCTCATCATGTCTTGTTCATTTTCTAATTGAGTTCTGAGAGTTCTTTATGTATTTAAACACTAGTCTTTATCTTTTCATCCTCTTAACAAGATCTTTCACAAAGTATAGTTTTTAATTTTGATGAAGTCCAATTTATTAATTTTTCTTTTTATGTATCATGCTTTTAGTGTCACGTCTAAGAATTCTTTGTCTGTCTCTAGATTTCAAAGATTTTCCACTGTTTTTTTCTAAAAGTTTTATAATTTCTTAATTTACATTTATGTACGTGATCTATTTTGAGTTTTAATTAATGTTCAGTTGCTTCAGCACCATTTTTTAAAAAGACAGTCTTTCTTCCATTGAATTGCATTTGTAATTTTGTCAAAAATCAGATAGGCATATTTATGTGAGTCTATTTCTAGGCTCTTTATTCTATCCCATTGATTAATGTCTCTGTCTTTCCACTGATAACACACTGTCTTGATTAATGAAGTATATAAAAAAAATTTGAAATTGGATAGATTGATTCCTTGTGCTTCATTCTTCTTTTCCAAAATTATTTTAACTATTCTACTTCCTTTGCCTTTCCATGTAAATTTTAGAATAATCTTGTTTATACCTACAGATATCTTACTGGGATTTTGATAGGAATTGCATTAAATTTATATGTCAAATCAGGGAAATTTTACATCTTTACTATGTTGAGTCATCCAAATAATGAACATGGTAGGTCTCTCCATTTATTTAGACTTATTTTTATTTTACCAGTGTTTTGTAATTTTCAGTATAGAAGTCCTGTAAACTTATACCTAAGTATTTTAATTTTTTGAGTGATTGTAAATGGTAATGCGTTTTTAACATGTTGATATCTATGGTAACTGCTATTATATAAAAACATAATTAATTTTAATATGCTTATTTTGTATCTTGTGGCCTTGATGAACTCACTTATTAGTTATAGAAGTTTTTTTATAGATCCCTTCGAATTTTCTATGTAGACAATTGTCACCTGCAAATAGGGACAGTTTTTATTTATTTCTTCTCGATCTGTTTGCCTTTTATTTCCTTTTCTTGCTTTATTTTACTGGCTAGAACTTTTAGCACAATGGTGAATAAGAGTGGTGAGAGTAGACATCCTTTCTTTATTCCAGATCTTAGAGAGAAAGCATTAGCATTCACATTAAGTGTAATGTTATCTGTAGGGTTTTTGTAGGCACCCTTGATAAAATTAAGCAAGTTCTCCTCTATTTATATTTTTCTGAGCATTTTTATCATTAGTGTTGAATTTTGTAATTTGTTGAGGGTCTTTGCATCTATATTCATGAAGGATCTTGATTTGTGGTTTTTGTGCATGTGCGTGTGTGTGTGTGTGTGTGTGTGTGTGTGTGTACGTGCATGTGTGCTGTCTTTTTCTGGTTTGGGCATTAAGGTAATAGTAATAGTAGCCTCATAAAATGAATTAAAAATCAGTCCTATTATTATCTGGAAGAGATAAAAGCTTATGTGTAATTTGGTGTTAGTTCTTCTAGTAGTTGGTACCTATTTTTTGTTTGTTTTTCCCATTCAGTTTGAGATTTTCCTGGTTCTTGGCAAGGTGAATTTTAGTTGAAATGGGGGATATTTTAGGTATTATTTTATGATGCTCTGAATCTTATTTAATCCTTCTATTTTAGCTCAGTTCCACTCTAGCAGGGGAAGAATTGGTAATGAGAATGCTGCCTTATTATTTCCAGGTGGGGTAGATGTCCAGTACTCAGCCTCTGCTGACAGCTCAGGTAGGAGTGTGGGTTCTAGCCTCCCACTGGACCTCCACTGATATCTCTTTGGCTGGGAGACAGGAGTGCCTCATTACTGCTCTCCATGTGGCTTCTGTTGACACTAAGGTGGGGTGGGAGAATGGCCTTATAACCATTATCTCTGGGCAGTGGTGAAAGTTCTGTCTTTCCACTGGGCATGTCCTGACACAACTATGATGGGGAGTAGGAAGGAATCTGCATGACTGACAGGTGGAAGTGGAAGTTTAGGCTCTTTTCATGGTTTATACTGTCACTGTGGAGTATAGAGGTGGTGTGCTCACCTTTTCCTAATAGGGGTAAAAATTCCAGGTTCCTCAGCCTTCTGACACCACACTGTTGGGGCAATTGGAGTGCTTCATTTCATCCTGAAGAGATTGGAGATCTAGGTTTTCCATTTGACCTTTCTGACGTAGGCAGGGGTGGGGAGAGTTTTTGTCTGTGGTGTTTGGCTGGAGCAGAGTGGTTATTGTCTCAAAGTTTTCTGTCTTGCTAAGCTGCCACTTTCCTAGTCCTTTGGTTAAATAGAACAGGGTTTTTGTTTTGGGTTTTGTTTTTGTCTTTTTAGGGTGTAAGCTTCTCTAGCACCCACTCCAGGATTTATGAGGCAAAAAGAAAACCCAGAGAATTTGCCATTCCATGGGGATCCCAAGGTCCCCACCTAGTCTGCCATCTTCTATCCACCTTTCAGAATCTATTTGTTTTGTATATAATGTGCAGAGTTTTAAGTTGTATTTAATGGGAGAAGTAGGGAAAAGTATATTTACTCCATCTTCCAAGAAGTAGAATTCTCATTTATGATATTTTTATCTCATGCTTTGAGGCAATAATCTCTACCCTACCATAGAAAAGGATAATAAAAGTATCTCAAATCATGCAATTAGTGTCAACATAAATATTAATAAAGAGGTGAAGGTTTTACTCCTGACTATGTCACTTACCTTTATGTTCTTCAGTTTCTCTATGGGAAGATGATGTAGAGAAACAAGCATTGTTCTGTAATTGAATGTGATGTGAGATATGCCAGCATTATGAATCACAAGACAATGAAATATTTTACGTGGCTTCAAAGCTCTTGAGCCTCAGGGAAAAATACATTCCTGGTCAATGAAGTGTTATGAGGTTGTGTATCAACTCTACCTTTTTAAGTTATATAAAAGCACTTTTCCTATAACCATTAATGTTGTCCTTTCCATTAATCAAATGCATCACGATGATATGATCTTTCAATTCATTCTTCTTCTCTTTGAACATATGGATCCCTAGGAGTATCTTTCTGAACAAACACCTGTCATAATTATGTAAAGACTCAATCTGAGCTAATTTTTTCTTGTTCATATTCTATCTGCTTATCTCCCAAATTTTCTGAGTCAATTTCAACAAATGTTGTTGGTCTTTCTTCCTTGCCTTTTAAATTATATCACTTAGAAGAACATTCTAGTTGGGAGATATTTTCTTTGAGTTGAAGCCTGTGAATCACAACACCACTTTGTCAGAGCTATGTAGAGATTTAAGAAAGGGAAATGGAGAATGAACTGTCTCTTCAGATATATGGCACCTTCTTTATTAGGCTTCTCTTAATCATTTTGTTGCCTTCCCTTCATTGTACAGATCAAGAAAACATGTCTTTGTTTACTGAAAGTTCAAGTAGTATTTTTGTTTCTTTCTTTTTAAAAAATATTTTTGTTACATAGAACTTTACAACTATGATTTTATGCTACATTAAGTAATTTTTAATGTTTTTATATGGTACTTATTTTGAAATTACAAAATTGTTCATCCATTTAAATTATATAAACTGAGAGCAGCTGTGGTTTTTTAAAAATTCTAATTCACTTTTAAAAAAATTAACTTGGTAATGACTATTACAAAATATTCATGGATGTTAGTAAAATAAACATCTTATCCTCTTTTTTGAATTGGTTAATTTTAGGAAACTAAGAGGATATATTTGAACTACATTCAAGTCAATGTAGTTAATTATTATTAATAGTAATAGCTACAACTCATTAAGCACTTAATGCCTTCTCTATCGAGGATTTTATATAAATAAGTTCATTTACTTTTCACAACAACCACATTTGCCTATTTTACAGATGAAAATGATGATGCTTATAAAAGGTAAATTCTCCCAAAGACAATTTAGATCTGTTTGACCCCAAAGACTGATCTCTTCTAGTAAATCTATAAAAATAATCAAGAACTCCAAATTCTTATTTGCCCTCATATAAATTGACTGCTAACTTCATGGTTTCCCATCTGATTGATGAAGACTAATAAAAATAATATCATCCACCTAGCAGAAAGTTGGTTTCTACTAAGGCACAGTTCTAAGATTACTACAATTTTATTCCATTTCATCTACTCAAAAATCCAATAAAGTAAGTATTATTATTTTTCCCTTTTACACGTGAAGAAACAGAAGCAAAAGAAATTAAGTGACTTGACCAAGATCACACAGTAAGTGGTACAAGCAGGATTCAATTAAAGAAAGTCTGACTTTGAAATTCATATCTTAACCAATATGCTATATAGCCCCTGGCTGATTCCGATACCAAAGGCCTGTGTTCATTTTTGCTGAGTCCTTCAAAGCATTAACAAGTAATGGACATATTCTTTACTTTCAGAAGTAATTATTCTTCATTTTCTTTTTCTTTTGCTATTAGGTTAAACCATATGAAATTGATAATAATTCAACCATTTACAAAATGGCAATTTCATATAAACATGGGATTTTTCTTTATCTAACTTTTCCCTTCCATGGCTTCTTGAATACCCTTATATTCTTTTATTGTTCAATCCTTTCACAACTCTGTAGACCATGTGACTAGAATACCACATAAGAATAAGAAATTTGGGTCTCACCTTCCCTATAATACAGGCTTATAGGCTTCTGGCTGGCTACCTTTTGAAACCCTACTTTGTACATTTAATGTGATATTTATGTTGTAATAACATAGGTCAACAGGGATACTAGTCACGATTTTAGTGGTTTAGTGACTAATGAGTGTGCTTTCCCCTGTTATTTATTCAGGTTTGAAAGAAACAAGCCCAAGGCAAAAATAAAGTTGGAAAATATTTTCAAAGTAAGTTTCTCCTTTCAACATTTTTTAATCAACATGTTTTAAGTCCCCACAAGTTACTGGCATTCTATGAAGCACTGGTGTGTAGAAAGATGTAAACTGGGACTGGGGGTAGGGGGAATTATCATCTGGACCCCAGAAGAATTTAAAGGATGTTTTATATACTTAACTATTAAGCTTTCTTTGCAATTTTCTGGTTTCTGAGATCTGTCCTTGAAGGAAAGTTATGCAGAAAAATATGCCAGGGGCTATTACTCTTTCATCTTATTGTTGACTAACACTGCAAATTACCGATTATAATTTTTTTGAAATGGTGGTTGATAGTTCACAAAATAAAGTTCTAATGATGAGCCATACAGATCCACTGATTGTAAATCCAGATTCCTTTTCCTGAATACAGAGGTGGCTGACAAAAGGCACTCCAAGTTCTGTGGTCAACGAAGTTGCTTGGCTTCACAAACATTGATTCAGGTAACACTGGAGACACAAAGGGTTCATAGGTCAGGGTTTCATTATCCTCCAGGGTCTCATGCAACACAGGGGGCACAGTGGGGCAAGAGCGTCAAGGCCAAGCTTTTTCTTTGATCCCGACTCTCTCTTCAAAGTTGCATTGATGGATATTTTATAACTTTTAGATCTCATATTATTTATTAAGGCTTGCTGTTTTTCAGTTTCACATCATTTACTTATTCATTTGGCAACCATTTGCTAAGGGCCTGATTGTGTGCCAGGGCCAATGCTAAATGTTGAAGACATAAACATGGATATAATATGGTTGTTGACCTTGAGGGGCTCATAATCCGGAAGTTACATTTATTATATTTATTATAAAATATGATAAAGATTAAAGTAGGGACTTGTGAGTCAACTGCTACAGGGGACTAGCACTTAGCTTCTTTGAGAGTAGGCACAGAGGGCATCAAAGGGAGTTTTCTGAGGAGGTGACATTTGAGCTGATTCATGAAGTGTTTTCAAGGCAGAAAAGGGAACAGGGGAAGCCACTACAAAAGGAGAAAATAACATTTTCATATGTTGGTTGGTTTATATGTACTTGAATCTACTTGAAGAGGCAGTAGAGACAAGATTCCAAAGTATGTTTAAATTATGCTAAGGAGATTAGACTTTACCCTGAAGCAGACTAGAGGGGAGGAAAAAAAGATTTTAATCTAATCGAATAGTGTAATCATTAGATTTATATTTTGGAATATCATTCTGTTTTTATTGTGGAGAATGGCTTAGTGGTTAAAGGAAGTCATCCAAGAGAGAATAATATAAGAGTTTCTCAAAATGGGAGATAGGGCAGGAATTTAAGATATTTGAGAAGGAGAAACTCTGGGGATGGTTACTGATAGAATGTGAGAGTTGAGAGAGGATAGCCTATATATATGACCTGCAGGTTTCTGACTAGATGGATGACGATAACAAATCATATTTAATTAAATCTAAGAAGCACATTTTTTTCCACATTTAAACAGTGCTGAAATTGAGACCCATCTTATATTTGATGGCATATCTACTTAATTTTTTAAGTAGCTTTTTTTTTTCTTTCTCAGTGATACAATAAATTATGGCGCATCACCACATGATGATACCTTAGATTTCGAATAAGATTAAGAATACAAGAGGGAGATCAGATTTGAGCAGGAGGGCTAAGAGGAAGAAAGTCATTGCCTATGAGAGATGAGGGGTATGGTGCTTTTAACCATCATCCATTACTTTATTATTTAAAACAAAACCACATTCCATGCTTGATTATTCAAGGCAGATGAAATATTCAACTCCAGTATCTGGACATTGGGGGATGAGGTCAGGCTGATGCTGTGCAGGTTCAGCATCGCCTGGAAAGCTGGGTTTATACAGAAGGCTGAAGCAATCTGCTATGTTTTTTCACTGACTTATCTTTTGTCAAATTGGGCATCCGACATTGTTAGGTGTCAATTATCAACAAAAGCTCTTAATATAAATGAATATCTCCATATTTTCAATCTTATATAGTACTTCAGCAGCACAAAATGTTTTAATTTATCTTCTGTTTTAAAAAAAATAAATAAGCACAATCCTATCAGTGGAAACAACAGTCAAAATGGTCTGCTGTAATGCCCTAAACAGCCTTCACACTTCTATTAATGTCCTTCTACAGTATGTTTACCACATATCTACCAGCATGGTCATTTAAAAATGAAATTTCATGTCATTTCCCTGCTCAAAACTCTCTAGTGTTTCTCATCACCCTTAGAATAAAATCCAAACTTACCTCAGACTATAAGGTCCTGTGCGATCCAATCTGACCTGGTCTTCCACTCTTCTTCCTTACAACCCTCTATTCAGACCCACCCTCATGCTGTACCCTGCAACACCACCAAATTTTTCCCACCTCAGGACCTGTGTCCTTGTTTCTCTGCCAGGACTGTCTTTCCTTCAGATCTTCTTATAGTTTCTCCCTTCATTCAAGTCCTGTCAAATGTCACTGACCCAGGCAGATGATGCCTCAACACCTAACTGAAAACATCCAATGTCCTACACTGCCATTATCTTTTCCTTTAGTCAACATCATTTATCTTCATTGCCCTTACCACAACCTGAAATTATAGATTTAATTGTTCACACCAATAAAATGTAAAATACAAAAAAAAAAAAAAAAAAAACCTGAAAAAATGTTGATAGTGAATCGAGTTATTGTGAACAGATATTCAGTTATTTAAAAAAAAAAATTTTTTTCATTAAATAAATGCTGTAATCTTCAATATCTGAACTAAATGTCGCTGTACTAAATAAGAATCTGTGTTGCCCT
>NW_011888790.1:12758520-12762847 GCF_000151845.1 Pteropus vampyrus | reverse complement strand
AAAAAAATAATTATAAAAACATAAGTGCGGAAAGAGTGAAGAAAACTGGTAGTGACCTTAGAATGTGTTAGCATCCATCAACTTAAAATAGACTGCTATAAACATAGCTTGGTGTATATGAAGCACATAGTAACCACAAACCAAAAATCTACAAGAGGTATTTAAGAAATAAAGAGAAAGGGATCCAAACAACACTACAGAAAGTCATCAACATACAAGAGAAGAAAACAAGAGACTAAGAAAGGAACTGAGAACTATGAAAATCATCAGAAAACAATTAATGAAATGGCAAAAACTACATACCTATCAATAATAACTTTAAATGTAAATGGATTAAATGCTCCAATCAAAAGATGAATGGTTAAAGATGTGGAACACATACATAGGGGAATGCTACTTGGCCATAAAAAGAATGAAACCGTATTGTTTGCGATGACATGGATGGACCTAGAGGGTATTATGCTAAGTGAAGTAAATCAGACAAAGAAAGACAAATACCATATGATTTCATTTAAATGTGGAATCTAAGAAAAGCAAAATAAATGTACAAACAAAGCAGAAACAAAAACAGATAGTTGCCAGATTGGGGGTTGCGGGGGTTGGGGGGACTAGATGAAAAAGGTAAAGGGATTAAGAAGTACAAAATAGTCACAAAGATATAAAGTACAGTTTAAGGAAAATAGTCAATAATATTGTAATAACTATACATGGTATCAGGTGGGTGCAAGACTTATCGAGGGGATCGCTTTGTACCATATATAAATGTCTAACTACTATGTTGTACACTTGAAACTAATATTGAATGTCAATTGTAATTGAAAAATAGAAAGAGAAGAAAAGATTTGTTCTTTGGAAAGTCAGTGGACTGTGTGTAATAGAGAAGAGCCTACTACTCTGATCTCTTTTCTAGTCAAAATTTCTTGAAAAAGTTGAGGTCAGGACTGGGTTATGATTAAGTCAAGGACTTTCTCAGCAGTAGACAAGACTCCTTTCAGTGTTTCTGGCACAGACCAACTCCTGTTGATGCTGAGAACGAGTCATGACATCACATGCAGCATCTTCAGCAAAGCAGCCACACCAGGCATGTTACTGAGCTTCTAAAGTGCTCCACCTGTGCCCAGAGAACCAAAGCGTTCTGTCTACACAAAGTTCTCTTCGATGAAGACATTTTTTTTTACCATTTGGAAAGTCACAATGGCTTGTCAAGTTTCCAAAGGGGGATCAGAAAAATTGGGATACTTATTCAATGGCACCAGTGTACAAATAAAGACTGATAGTGAATAGCTGGTAATAATGAGAGGCATCGCCTGTTTCATCCAGTTCTTTGCCTTTGAAGGGAAGTGGTTTAGCAGTTTACGGATCTGTTTCCAGATATTAGGAGAAAGATCAGTGATACTAAAGGGGATAGTACCTTTTGAAATTGGGATGGCTTCAGTTTTCTGCCTTTGCTCCAAGCCATAAATCAACTCAGATATTTTCAGGGTACATAGATTCACTAAGTTTTCTACAATTTTGTGTCCTTTTTTGTCTGAACAACAACAACAACAACAACACATTTTAAAGTTGCCCCAAAACATATTTGTAAAAGTTGCAGCCTTTAAAAATCAAACCTTTTCTTATAAAATGATTCATACAAACCCAGGCATTTTCCTTTTAATTCTAGCATATTTCAAACATATAAAAGCACAGAAAATAATATAGCAAAGAGTATAGGTATCCCTCACCGCCCCCAAATTTAACAAATGTTAAATATTTTGCAACATTTATCTTAAATCTCTTTCTTTTTAAAGAAATAAAACATAAATAACAGCAACATTACAGCTTCTATATCTTTTTCTCCAACTGTCCCCAGGTTAATAAGGTGAATTTGGTGTGTTTATTTTACAAAAGTATGTATATGTAAAAAATATGTTATTGTATACTTTAGAAATTTACATGAATAGTATCACACTTTACATATATATTTGAAACTTTTTTATGTTTCTGAGATGTTATAAATGTTCCATTGTACTAATAAACTATAATTTATATATCCACTCTACTGCTAACTACAGGTAGTTATTCCATTATTTTGCTATTAAAATCAGTGCTGTGATAAATATTTATGTCCGTGCATCCCTGTGTACATATCAGAGTTCCTGTAGGGTAGATATGGAAAAGTGCAGTTGCTGGCTTGTCAGGAAATCACATCTACTTAAGCAGGTAAAAGGGGAAACACTGTTCCTCAACTCTCAACACTTGTGACACCAAATGCTGAGAGGTGGGAAGGTTCTGATACTAAACAATTTTCCAGCTCTCTGGACACCAACTGGATTTCCCGCAAGTCAATCATAACACTAATTAACCTGAGTTAGCATAGACCCCACCAGTTAAAGGCTTAGTCCCACAAGATTACAACAGTGACTAAAGATAACTCTTCCAAGAATTTTGACTGAACATGATCACAGAAATAGAACATTTACCAGACTGGACTCCGGGGTCAAGGGAAGCATTTTTCTTCAAGAGAGTCTGGTAGTCAGGATAATGGCCTCCAAAGAGTCCTAGGCACGAATCCCTGGAAATTGTGAATCTATTAAGCTATATGGCAAAGGCCATGATACCAAACCTGGATTTAATACCTAACCTAATTGCAGTTTGGACCTTCTCCAGAAATGTAATCTTAACCATTCTAGAATTTTTTGGTCAGCATCAATGAGATAATCTGTCACCTGGGCTCTCTACATTGCCTAAAAGAAGAGGCAATCTGCAAGAAGATATCGGGGACTAAAAATAATCCTTCTTTTTCTTTTGCTAATAGCTTCCTTGTTCCACCCTTATTTTCTATAGAAATCTTCCATTTTGAACAAATCCTTGGAGCACTCTTCTGGTTGCTAGAGGGAATGCTGCCTGATTCATGAATTGCTTAACAAAGCCAATTAGATCTTCAAATTTACTCACTTGAATTTTTTTTTATCATTATTTAATGGTAATCATAAGAATACTCAAAAGTGGAAAAGGGAGGCAGAAGAGAGAATTATAGGGAGTTGTGACTATGGAAGAAAGGCACAGAGAGATGTGACTTTGCTTGTTTTGAAGATGGGAGAAGAAGACCATGAGCTGAAGAATGTGGGTGGCCTCTAGAGGCTGAAAAAAAAATGAAGAAATGGATTCTCCCTGAGACCTTTCAGAAAGGAATGCAGCCTTGCTGGTCTTTTGATTTTAGCCAGTGAGACCTGTGTAGGACTTCTGTCTACCAAACTGTAAGATGATAAAGTTGTATTGTTTAGGATGCTAACTCTGTGGAATTTTTTTACAGCAATAAATAGAAAACTAATACAGAGGGCATTACTAGAGTTCATTTGTATGCTGAAGGAAATGAATTCATAGAGAAGAAGAAATTGATTATGCACGAGAGGAGAACACAATTGTAGGAGCAAAACTCTTGAAAGGGGAAAGATACAAATGATAAGACTGCCTTTGAGAGGAGTAGAGAACTTCATCTAAAAGTAAGAAGGTGGAGAGCAGGTCCAGACATCAGAAAGTGGGTAAAGTCATTTTAGGAAGATGAAGTGCTCCATTCTGATGGGTCCTACTTAGTCATTGAAGTATGCAGGCAAGTTTATCAACTGAGAGTGAGGTCAAAATGAGGAGGTGCTAGGGACTTAAAGGACTAATGTGAACTAGTTATTTTGGAGCACAGGAGGGTATGAGTATAAGGACTGCAGGCTTGCCACACAGTATAGACTGCCCAGTTGAGACAATGACCATGCATTTAAAGTAGGGTTAGGAAGCATGTCATTTTGTTTTTACCTAACCTCATTCAGATAAGCACTGCAGGCACAGAGGCTAACAACGATCAACTTTAGAAGATAAGTTGAGTAAGGAAGTTAGGATATGAAAACAATAATAGGTAATGGAAAATTGGCAGGATCAATAGATCAAAAATGGTTAGACTGGGGATACCGGAGTAAGTGTGCTGGAGAGGTAGGAGATAGTGGCTGGAAAGCGGGATGTTTAAACTGAAATTTTGGAAGTGCTTTGACTGGTGATAACAAAGTCAAGAGATTAACCATGGAAATGCCTGACTGAAGAGGGTAAAGACGAAATGGTTATTGGAAGTGAGAAAATCAAGTATATGAGATGCCAGGAGATCGGATAGATTATCTTTGTATATGTTATCACTAAGAACTGACAAAAATAGGAGAAAACAATTAGCCAGAAATTAAGGTCCTCCCTGAGTCAAAGTGACTGGGAGGTTGGTTGACAGCAACATGCAGGTTTTCTTGTAGAGGGTGGCAAGTCTAAGAGTATGAAAGCCAGTCTGTAGAAAATCTTTCCAATCGTCAGA
>NW_011888790.1:12756524-12758470 GCF_000151845.1 Pteropus vampyrus | reverse complement strand
TTTTTTTCATTAAATAAATGCTGTAATCTTCAATATCTGAACTAAATGTCGCTGTACTAAATAAGAATCTGTGTTGCCCTCAACATTTACACGGTGGCAGCACTTTCTCAATGAAGTAGTCAAATATCCTTGTGCATAGATCTCTGTGCTTTATATTTGGATTCTAAGACCCTTGCCTCAGCTGATTAAACCAGAGACTGGGTCACTAGAACTAAAGACAAATATCTTCAGGCTTACTTCTCAAAAATGTGGTCCACAGTCCTATGAGTGTGTGAGAAATGCAGGATCTCAGATCTACTGAATTAGAATCTGCATTTTAACAAGATCCCTGGGTGATCGGTATGAGCATTAAAATTTGAGAAGCATTGATCAATAGCATTGTTTCTCAGATTGCAGACTTATGAAATCAGTATAGTAAGTCACAACTGGCAAGTTTTAAATGAACAGAGTAGAATGGGGTAGAATAGGATAGATTAAGAACAAAATATCAGAGTGTAAAACATGTAGATTGCTTAAGTTTTCTTTTAAGAAACTCTAAATATACGTATGAATAAGATCACAATGTAAAATGTATTTATTACTGTGGATTGTTGTTAAAATGCTTAAAAGCTGCTGATCTATAGGATAACCAGGAACTTGAGGTGAAAATTAAACCATGGAGAAGAGTGATACTATAGTGTGACAATTGAATCAGTCAGATCTCCTAGAGTTTAGAGAATTAAACCAAAGGGTTTTTTTGACAAACCTTTTCCAGATGATTAAAATTTTCCTAGTTTTACCTTATTACATGTAGAGTAGTATATAAATTATTCAACTCCATACTTCTACTATTGCACTTTGAAAAAAATCAGAGACTAAAACCCCTAAAAGTCAGCCATTTGGGGCTTTAGAAATGTCCTTACCTCAATATACAAGCTGTTAATCAGTAACAGATTTAGAGGGTTACAAGTGCCTTCTGGGCATCTTAAAAGGAAAATTAAAAGTAAAGTAGCAGAAGATAGAGTAAACTTTAACTATAATGATTGATGAAGTCTCAGTACAAATCCAATCATTAGCAATCCGTAAACATTTTTATAGTAACATGACATTTTGAAACTATCTACATTCATCATTCTTTTTTTAAGTTTGCAAATTTTATTTTTATTTTGTTGTTGTTGATAATTTTTTTTACATTTAAAAAAATTTATTTATTTTAATTAGTTTCAAGCATACAGTACATTGGTTAGACATCTATATAGTTCATAAAATAATCCCCCCAATTGCTCCCTCCCTCCCCTGGCCCTCCACCTAGCCATCATATTAATGCTAACTGCATTCCCTCTGCCGTGCTCCCCATCCCCGTGACCATTTATCAACTACTAATTTGTACTTCTTTGACCCTTCACCCTATTCTCCCAGCCCCACAAACCACCTCCCCTCTGATCATCACCAGATTGTCCACTATATTCGTGAGTCTGTTTTTGATTAGTTTGTTCTTTTTATTCCTTAGATTCCGCATATAAGTGAAATCATATAGTATTTACCTTTCTCTGTCTGACTTAAATACCTTCTAGGTCCATCAAAGCAATATCTTTTTTTCCATTCCCTTCCTTTTACTCTGTGTGTGTCTTTTAATCCGAAGTGAATCTCTTATAGGTAACATGTAGGGGTCTTGTTTTCCTTTCCATTCATCCACTGTACCTTTTAGTTGGAGCACTTAATTCTTTTCCATTCGAGGTACTTATTGATAGGAATGTAGGTTGTTACGATTCTTTATTCCTGTTTTCGATACATGTCTTTTCTTAAAGAAGTCCTTCGAACATTTCCTGTAATACTGGCTTGGTGGTGATTAATTCCTTTAGCTTATTTTTGTCTGGGAAGCTCTTTATCTGTCCTTCAACTCTAAACGATAGCTTTGCTGTATAAAGTATACTTGGTCGTGGGTCCTGGATCTTCATCACATTGAA
>NW_011888790.1:12750558-12756474 GCF_000151845.1 Pteropus vampyrus | reverse complement strand
ACAGCAACATGCAGGTTTTCTTGTAGAGGGTGGCAAGTCTAAGAGTATGAAAGCCAGTCTGTAGAAAATCTTTCCAATCGTCAGATGTGTAAAATAAGCAGAGAATTCTATTTTCATTGACAGGTAGTCAAAACAGAAGTTCTTTCCTATCAGGAATATATTCAATAATACAAGCCATACAATTACAAATGCCCACTACATTATTTTCTTTTTTGATGGGATAGTACCAAATAAAATTTATCAGCACTCCTGTATTTGTGGTGCACAAATCTATATTTTGTACTACAAATAGAGGAAAAATATGTATGTGAAGTCAAATATTTTATGCATCAATAAATAATAATAAAATCAATTACAAAAAAATGCAGATAAAATAGCATTATAGAAACATATCAGAGAGTAAATTAATGACTAATTTGGTTGTTTTTCTAGATTTTTATGATGTATGTGGCATTTTTCAGTTTGTAAAAATTTATAATTTTTAAAATTTCTTTTTCATTCTAAATATTTAATTTCGTATCTATTCTTTTTCTTAAAGAAGATTGTATAAATTTCAGGCACCACAAAAGCTAGAACTTTCCTTGATAGGCCACACATCTGGCCTAAGTTTACCAGCAGTCAACTGAAAAAGGGAAAACTCACTAGCTATATAACGCATAGTTTTATTATGGTTAAAAAAATAGTAACAAAAGGTAAATATAACTATTTTTAATATTAACAGCAGATATTTTTTCTTAGATTTTTAATAGGAACATTACATAACACAATGGGCCGGCCACATCTTCAAAAACAGCCTGCAGAAAATACAAACACATTTTAGAGAGCTTTCTAACAGTGTCTATCAATAGGAGCTTATGATGTCATTCAATGAGGAGGGAAATGAGATGTAGAGGTCTCTACTAATCTGGCCTCATCATGGATTAGATTTCAAAGTATCTGAAAATCTGCAAAATTGATGGATTAGACTTCCTGTTAAACATAACAGACTGAATACACACATTTATCTCTACTTCCTTAAGTAATCTCACTAAAACAAAAGTAAAATGATAAACCAGCAACAATATAGAGCATAGGAGATGAGAAGAAAATTTTTGAAGATGAAAGATGAGAAACAGACTTTAGCAGAGCAGAGAAAGATGAATTCTAATGACCCACAGGAGACAAAGTCAATAAAAAGTAATCCTTTTTATCCTGGAGAACCCTAAAGAAAGCCCAGAGATTGAAGGCAGCAGCATATACCTCTGAAAGAAAGCAAGCATGGGGTGAAAACAGAAGGATTAGTTGAAAATCTACATAATGAAAAGGTAGATTCTCAAGTCTACTCTTCAAGGCTCTTCAAGGCTCAGGAGCAAGGAGGCTGTCTCTCCTGATCCTGGCAGAGGACTGGAAGTTCACACTCTGCAGATGTTGAATCACAAATGTAATGAACCTGAGAACACCAGGCATATTGAGCTTACGGACTCAATGAAACCTACATGTTGAGTAGTGAGACCCCTTCAGACCCCTTCCCTATATGGCTCCCGAAACAGTCGATAAGTGGTAACACAAGCAGGAACATAGTTTCTCTCAGGGAAATTGATCTGGCCAAGAAAAAAGCCTCATAGATGTTGACATTTGACACGTGTCTCCACAAAATGCCTGGGTCCAACTACCAGCCCCCTAAATAGGAACCAACAGTCAACAAACTTTGCCTTTTCACAGAAGAGCATCCAATCAGCTTTTATGTGCTTCAATCTCAGATATGAATTGACAGGAGACCAATGAGAAAATACTCTAACATGAAAGATGAAGACTGAACCAACCAACCAAAACCAAAATCAAAACCAAACCAAAACAACAAAACAAAACAAAACAAAAAAACAGAAAGAAAGAAACATAGGCAACAGACACAGTGCAGGACCAGCAGAAGAAAAGCTGAATTTCCGTAGGGAGAGAAAAGATGAATCTGCGACACAAGAATATGGAAAAAAGCACTTAGAGAATAAGAAACATCTTAGAAAACAATGGTGGCAAAAACAGAAAATTCAATAGAAAGATTGGCATAGAAGGTGGAGGAAATTTTACTGAAAGTACAATAACATGCCAAAGAGATGGAACCTAGGAGAGAAAAAATTAAAAAAACTATTGAAGAACTCTTAGAAGTCCAATATCTATTTAAAAGAAGTTCCAGAAAGAGAGAACAACAACAACAACAACAACAACAAAACAAAAAATGGAAAGGAAGAATTATCAAAGCCTTAGGCTAAGGAAATTTCCCAACCGAAGGGCAGATAGCAGATTGAAAGGGTCCACTAATGCCTAATGTAATAACGGGAAAAAGACCAAATCAGGGTAAATCTTCAAGATATTTCAAAGGATCTGAGTAAGAAGATCCAAAAACTTCCAGAGAGACAAAATACGAAGGAATCAGAAAGTCATTGGTTTTTCTCAACAGCAACTCCGGAAACTAGAAGACAATTTAGTGATGTGTTCAAAATTATGAAGGGAAATGATACTCAACCTAGAGATCTATGCTCCACCAAACTATTAATCAAGTGCAGAGATGAAATAAAAATGTTTTCCAACCTGCAATGTCTCCAAGAATGTGTAATCCTATTTCCAGAAGATACTTAGGATGTACTCCACTAAAATGAGGGGTAAAAACAAGGAAGTCAGACAATATGGGATTCAGGAAAGAGGTCTGCATAAAATGGTTCCCAGGATGTTAGGGAAGCTTAGTCCCAGGATGACGACAGAGCAACATGCCTTAAAATCAATCCAACTAGAGCAAAGGATGGAGGGCTCTAGGAGAGATGTATCTAAGGGAAACAGAAATAGAACTGATAGACTATCTGCTGTGACTAACGTTGAGAGGAGAAAAGTTTGAGTGTAAATTTGTGACTGGTATATAGAAAAATAAGCCAATGATAAGAAAAAAAATATGCAAGTTTTAACTGTGGAAAAAACAGTTGTGCAAAAAGAAAAAAGTTGTTGGAAAAAAAACCAAAATAAATGTAATCATAGTACACTGCATGGCTCAGCTGTGAAGAATATTTGCACAGTCATAACACTATGAACGTTTAATATTTATTCCATAAAAAAATCACGATATATAGTGGGAGTTTAGGAGTAAGAAAAGTGTGTGTGTAGTTAGTGTAAGAGACCTAATATTCTTCTGTATTAGGAATTAAGTAAAGGATGTCTAAAAATGGAAAAATCAAGAAGTAGAATAGTAGATAAGAACATTTAAAAAATAAATATGAAGATCAATGTCAGCTAGAAAGTTAAGAGTTCAAAGTTCTGGGGAGGGTTTTGGGAGTGGAAAGAGTAGATTCCGGTCTTTTGCTATGGTCCTAGCAAACTAAAGTATTTAACTTTTAAAACTGTGTTACATTATTATTTTATTTTAAAAGGTGAATTGCACATGTTCCAGAAATATTTCCACAGAAGGCAAAATGGCTGTTTCTCAATATCCTATTAATTATTTCAACACATCCACTACCTGGAGAACATTAAGATTTAACATTTAGAATAAAATTCACTCTGTCATAGTAACATGAATCTCTTTATTAGCATCGTCATATTTTTCTTTATTATTAAGGGCAAGTGGATCACCAAAATTAGTTTTAGGCTAGCTTAGAGCTTCTCAACTGGGGAAGATTTTGTCCTCTGGAGAACATTTGGCAAAGTCACAACTGGGGGTTGGAGGACGATACTGGCATCCAGTAGGCAGAAGCCAAAGATGCTGCTAAACATCCCACAACACACGGGACAACTCCCAAAGAAAGAATTATCTAGTCCCAAATGTCAATAATGATACAGTCGAGAAACCAGGCTCCAAGTCTCTGAGGATTATTTCATCAGAATGCTATACATAAAGATTGATGACATGCAAACGTTTTGCAATTTAGGACTGACTCAGCTAAATATCTTGGTGCAATGTTGGAAGCAGTCTGTCTTTGAAATATATCTTTGGGACTATTGAGAATGGTAAGGTAAAGACAAAGGTATAATAAATGATAACAATAATAATATATAGTGCTTTGTACCTCAATAATCTCTTTCATCCATGGTTCCTAAGGCACTTTATAGACTAATAATAACTACTATGGTACTCACATATTACCTTTTATCTAAGGATCTCAGGCACTTTCACAACACTCTCACAATGTAGGAAGTATTATTATCCCTCATTTTATATGTAAGTAAACAGAGGCACAAAAGTTAAGCAACTTACTCAAAGACACACAAGTAAATAATAGCCAAAATTTCTGACTCAGAGCCCATTAATACTAAGTGAACTGGTCTAAGAGATGCAGTGACAAATTTATGTGGCATATGTGTTATCCTAGTTCACTCATACTGTTTTCAAGTTCATATTGTTTTCAAGTTCAGTACCTTTTTTTTTTTGCTTAACACTCCTCAAACCCCCTATCCCCCACATCTGAGAGAACTAGGACACTGCTTAATATTCTAATAAAAGGGACTATATTTACTGAGCACCTTCCTGGAACCAAACACACTTAACATGCTGTATTGATTCTTATAACAGCTTAACAATATATGCTGTTATTGCTGATTTTTTAGTAAAGAAAGCTGAGATTTAGAGAATTTAAATAACATGCCCAAGCTCTCAGCTGCTTATGCTTGTATCCAGGCAGACTACATCCTCTTCCCACTATATCCTGCAGCCCCTCCAAGCATGTTAATGTGAATCTGTTTAATGCCCAACCCTCCCTCTCCCCACGTAAAACTCAATCTGTAATTGAGGAATTTCAGGTGGTGCACCCAGGGTGGTACCAACTAGGCTCAGCTTTTTAAAACCATTCCCAAGGAAGGTCTTTAATTTTCTAAGGATTTTTCCAAAGCTCTCTCCCCTCTACAAATATGTGCGCCCCAACAGCCAGACCAAAGACCAGAAGTGTGTGACTTTCCCTCTGAGAAATAAATAGCAAGTGAATCACTTTCTTCTGTTCTCATTTCTGTCTCAGGCACACACTGACTGCCCACCCACCATGTACCACCTGGGCAAAATAGGAATACTAAGTAGGAAGAAAGATTTGTTAGGTAAGAGTGTGACTCAGGGCTTGCCTGCTTTTCACAAACGGTGACCTGACATTTGTACTCTACGACAATGATGCGTCCTGGCATTGCTGGGATATAGTGAGGTCAGTCTCCTCAGGATCCTATCAGCGGTAGCCCACCTTGATCCAGAAATCTTAGATGTCTTGCATCTGAGGATAAGATTTACCCTATGGCGCATTAAGGATGGAAAAGTAGAGACAATCACCACCCCAGCTCACAGCATATCAGCATCAATGCAACTTTAGTACTTCGGTTAGGGAGCTTTGCTGCTAAATTCATTATCTGCAAAGAGAAGGTGTAGATATAGGGGTATGAAGAAAAATCCAAACAGGACTGAGATCGCCAACACAATACATTGTCGAAATACTTTTAATTTTATCCTGTAAGCCTAAGAATAGTAAACCCTTGATAATTCGTTGTCAATTTAAGCCTTTCCTTTTAGGGAACTCTTTACAGGAGACTACAAACTTTTCTTAGGAGGGTGCTAGGTTTGTTTCAGTTCCTTCTGTTCTCTACCTGCCACCCTAGTACACCTGAAAAGGGGCAGCGACGAGCAAAAGAGACGCGCGAGTGTCTTCCCATCCTGGCTAGTCAGGCCCTGTCTGAATCATCACAAGTTGATTGCACTTTTCCCCTCTGCCGGCAACATTCGAGACTTTCCCTCGAAGAATTTGTCTTGTACTTAAAAGGAAGAGTGGTGGGAGAAGGGAGAGGCGGAGAAGAGGAACGGGGTGAAGGGCGTGGAGGGCCGATCCCGCCCCGAGTTGGAGGCGCCGAGAGGCCGGACGCCGCGGGGCTGCGAGCCCAGGAATGTGCCGTGCGGCCAGCGGGCTGGCCGCGGCGCCGCGCACC
>NW_011888790.1:12743174-12749538 GCF_000151845.1 Pteropus vampyrus | reverse complement strand
CGGCGCGGGGCGACGAGGGGGAGCGGGACGGCGCGCCGGAGAAGAGCAAGAGCTCGGGCCCCAGCGCCAGGAAAGGCAAGGGACAGATCGAGAAGAGGAAGCTGCGGGAGAAGCGGCGCTCCACCGGGGTGGTCAACATCCCTGCCGCCGAGGTGAGCCGGGCGCGGGCCACGGCCGAACTTGGGGTGGGGGTGGGGGGCTGCCGCCTCCTCGTGCCTCTCTCCCAGGAGGTGCGGGTCTCCTGGGCCCAGTTTGCCCACTCTGGCTCGTACCGCGGTAGGCTTTCGCTGAGTTAGGCGCAGAGTGATGGAGTTTTACTCTGAACAAATGCTATCTGGGAAGTTCCCGAAGCCCGCAGCAGGACACGTGCTTTTCAGGCTTCCTGGCTAAGGTCTCAGACCCAGGAGCCTTTTCTTAACAGTGGTGGAAAGACAGCTCCTGGCTCCAGAACGTGCTCACCTAGACTTTTTTTTTTTAATGCTTGATCAGTTAGAAAAATTGATTAATGGTGATGAAGACATACCCTGTTTGGTTTCCCACGTGTTCGTCTCAAGTTAGCAGATTGTTTATCTTCTCTTCTCTCTTAACAGTGTTTAATAACACCTGTAAAGGAAACGTGGCTTTGGCGGCGTCCAAGACAGCTCTATCTTTCAATGAACCCACGTCAAGTATATATGGGAATATATGCACTATTTCATGTATAAACCAGCTTTCGGATATAGCAGTGCCCAAAACAAACAAACACACCCACCCACCCACCCACACACACACACTTTTTTCTGAGTGATATTTAGGACAATAGGAACGCTGTAGCAACCCACAAATCTTTTTATTAAGACGGTTTCTTCTCATATTTAAGTATTTGGCTCTATTTATTCTGGAAAACGTTTGTGGTAGGGTTGGATTTTTGTTTTGTTTGTTTTTGAGCAGTATCAAAACGTACGGAGGCAGCAGCATCTTTCTATTAAAGTGACTGGTGAAACGTTTTTACTTAGTTTATAATTATCACTCTCTACCCTCAACAAAACAAAACAATCCTAAACAAGTTTTGGTTACTTTAACAGTAGCTCACTGGTTTTGGGAAGTGATTCAACAACCTTGTTCCAGAGTAGTTGCATCTTTTTCTCATTAGCTCTTTATATTTTACTTTTTTTTTCTTTTTTTGAAGTCCTGGCCTTCAATTTATTCAACTTTGACACCAAGTAAATAATTAATAAGGATCGACTAACTTTAATTGTGGTTCAAATAAAAAGTACTGGCATAAGTTAGGGTGTATATAAGATATACCCAGATTTTTAAGTTTTAATATGATTTCCATACCTGGAAAATAGATTTGTCTTTGAAGGGTAGATTTTTATATGTTTCAGAGAGATTTTTATCAGTCAGCAAAACTGTCCTCCGTGGTTTGCTACTTGCACAAAAGATCTGTTGTTCATTAAATTGCTTTTAAAGGAATTCATAAGAGTGGTAACCAAATTTCTAGGGTTTTTTTTTTGTTGTTGTTGTTAAAAATATGAAGATTAAGGGGAAATTGAAGGCCAGGCTTCTTTGGGAAAGCTACATTCCTCATCTTTATTTTTAAAAGTAGCTGATGGTCCAAATAAAAGAATTTGTCATTTTCAGTTTTTCCCTCATTGTTCATTTGACAGGAGTCTTATTTTGGGAAATATCTTGGTAGATGTTAAACTTTATTTGTCTGGCTGCTTGCTGCTTGTGCTAAAATTGTTACTTCTCAAATACCTTTTTTTTAGACAAGGGTAATGTTTACTGGAGGAAATAAGTATGGTGTGTCTTGTGAGATCCTAAGAAACATCCTTTGTTAATACTTTGGGTAAGGGAACACAGTGCTGAGAATGTAGATGGCTCCCCACTACAATTGAGTCTAATACTCTGGAATGTTTTTCGTTTGGGTGTTGGCAACTCCTAAATTTAATCTTCCTTGAAAACAAACAACCCAGGGTACCATTTTTTGTCTGTGGAATTTGAACCTTTTTTATTGAATAGGGAATTGAGGACTGCTTTCTTTTTGTGGTAACTATGGCTCTATCTGTTTCGTGCTGTAGTATCCAACAAAACATGGTAATGTTTTATCACAGTATCTAATTAGCAGGCATAGTTCTTGAGTGCTTCCTACCATATTTTCAGTTTAAAAACATCTTAAGTCTTTTAGATTATTTTAGTAATGCTAAAATATATGACTCAAGACTTCGAACCATTGGATATGAACCATTTTCATATCTTTAGGTTGTTGCTTTTTTAGAATTGTGTGCCATTCATTTCTTGTAGTTTCAATATCAAGAATGCCAATTGCTTTGTAGTTTCTCATTTAGTACTACTTAGCACTCCTGTTTTAAAGAGTCAGGCTATTTTACAAAATTTTTAGTTATGAAAATATCAAAAGAGAAAATCACCAATCTTAATATTCAAAAACTGACTCATATAATGTTGAGTAAGATTCTCTTATTTTCAGACCTTACTCCCAAACAAATTTATATTAGATTAGCATGTAATTTGTATGCAAAGAGCCTGTTTTAGTGATTGGGAAACAGTTTCTTCAAGAAGTGTTTATTAAACATGTGTGTGACACATTTGTTGTGACTTTTATTAACTTATTTTACTAACTACAGAGTATTATAAAATTGTTGTAAAGGTACCTGACAGCAGCTAAAGATACCAGAAGCAAGTGGAAGTTAGTTTTAGGAAGGAAGGAAGGTCAAAAACTGAAAGTGGTAGATGAGAGTAGAATACTGGGTGGATACTATGTGTCATGACTGTAATAAAAAGTGCAAATATACAGATACCAGTTAGTGAGATAAACTTTAGTTCTCATTTACTAAGAGATTTTTTAAAAAGCATTTTTCTAAATTATTATATTTTTCTTTTCTTGGGGGGGGGAATGGGGGGAGGTAATAGCCTGAATTGGATAATTTGGATGTGATATACTGCCTGACAATAATTTTCATATGTGTTTATTAGGTCAGTCAAATGTTTATTACATGTTTCCTAAGTACTGTGGGTAAAGCAAGAAGAATAAGGAGCAAGACTGTAATCTAGGAAGGCGAAGGCATAATTACATGAAAAAACTTAAGAAGTGAGTTAACAGTCTAAAAGCCATCCTAATGTAGCATATAACTGTTTATTAGAAATGTGTGTTTAAAGGGAAGAGATGATTGGGCTGAGGCTATTGAGGATGAGGGTCTTGAGCTAAGACTTAGAATTTCATACCTATATATTCACACATACATGCATAAATACCTGTTTGTATAGTATTTTAAATGTCAGTGCAATGGTTCTTAACTGTGGCAGCACACGAATATCATGTGAGGATTTAAAAACAATATTCCACCATGCCGATTCCTTGCTTTGCTTTCTTTCTCTCTGACCCTCTTAAGATTTAGTGGGTGTGGGATGGATCCCAAGCAATAATATTTTGATAAGCTCCCCATGTGATTCTAATGTGAGTCAGGTTTAAGAACTATTGGGCTGCAGTCTGGGGATACAGAAATGAATAGGACACAGGCCTTGCTCACAAGGGCCTCTCAAGAGATATAGGCAATTATGGTAAGTATAGTATTAAGTACACCTTATTTTCTGAGCAAGATACCTAACTTGAAGAGGAGGATAGTTGAAGAAGTCTTCCTAGATAGTTATACACCCCTGTTTTCAGAGTGCTTGTGAAGTTATTGCCATTGAGTAGGTTTGCATAAATGGGTTAACAGAGACAGTTACCATAGAAAATATCATCTAATAGGTAGAACTCAAGTGACACTGAGGTTTTGATTTAAATAGAAAACTTAACATTGAAACTCACTGTTTGACTAGAGTACTTTATGTGTGCTTATAGTAATCTTATGTTTTAGTTATAATTATGCTTTTATCCTTGTTTCTAGAGGAGAAAATGGAGGCTTAGAGAGTTTTAAATGACTCAACATCACATGGAAAGTAAATAAGTGATAAAGCAATATTTTGAATTTTTTTTAATGTATGTATGCATCTGGGAAAAGGGCAGTTTTAAAGAATTATTCTACCTTTCATTATTTAGCTTATTTCTCTAGATTTTTTTCTGTAAGTTTTTAATAGAGGTTATCTTAAATCATTTAAAGATTTGAATGGGGAAAACAGTGGAAGTATGGAATTGAATAGAAACTTAAGGTCAAATTTGTAGGCTTAGAGATTGCTTTGACTTTCTAATATATAGCTTGCTTGGCAAAATTTGGAACACCAGGCCATCGGTAAATATAAATTTATTTTTGGCTAGCAGTCAGAAAATGTCGATCCTTGATTTTATTTAAGTGATATGTTGTTTTTCTATCAAGATGAGGTTTTAATACCTACTCCATAGTTTGAAGGAGCATTTGATATGTAGAAAGCATTTTTAAGTGAGCACAAGTCATAATTATTCAGCATATTTACCGAACATTGTATAGGACAAGTTCCACTTAGTAAACCTTATAAATCCAGGTAGATTAAGAAATGCCTTTTGGTATGCCCATTTTATTCCAGACTGTCTACCTTTCTTTGTGATGAGTCAGGAGAGGAACTGATAGTGACTCAGAGTTGGGGAAAATTGGATTTGTGAATAGGGTAAATATTAGCATAAATACTGAGGCCACTTAAGGAGTTATTAAGCCAGACTTTCCTAAATGTTTGAGCTCATTAATAAAGTAAATTGAAATTTTAATATTACCATGATTTGTAATGAATTGTCTAAGCTGAGATGCTTTTTTGCATAAAAATAATGATTGTTTAGATGACATTTATGATGTACTTAAGAGCCAGGCACTGTTCTAAGCACTTTATATAATATTGATGCATTTAGTTCTTGCTACAACCCTATGGAGAAATGGGACAGAGAGGGTAAGTTGCTTGCCTGAGGTTGTATATGTGGTAAGAAGCAGAGTAGAGATTGTCCGCCTTCAAAGCCTAGTGCTTAATAACCACTTTATTATATTTATTGTATTATATTACATACTATATACCTAATTTAAAAAATGCAAAGATTATTTTAGTAGCAAAATATAAGATGCTAGTAATTGCTATAGAATTTGAAAATAGCTCTGTTATAAAAGGCACATGAAGTGGGACTTTATTAAAAAAATTTGAGAGCAAATAAACATATAAACGGTGGCATTAAAATTCTTATTTAAAATCATTATTAAATTAGTGGCCCTATCTGTGCTCTTTATTATTTCTACATCGATTTTTAGCACCCGTGATGTAGGCCAGAAAGTAATTATGCTATTTAATAGAAATGCTGATATTATGTCTTAGAAGTTTAAAATTATTCACAAATATTGAGTTTGAAGTTTTCTAAGTGCTTTTTCCTTTTTAAAAAGTGAGATGTAATTCACATAGTATAAAATTCACTCTTCTGAAGTGTTCATTGGTTTTTAGTATATTCACAAAGTTGTGTTCTAAGTGCTTTCATATCTTCATCTTAATTTTCCATTATGTCCCTAGAACCTGAGGTACCTAAATTTTAGCTTCTCTTTCAGAAAAGTGCAACAGTTTTCAAACCATGAGAAGCTGTTAAAATAATTTAATCAGCATTTCCTGCATTTCACAGAGAAAATGAAATTATAGTAGAATCTCCTTAGTTTTAAGCTTCTTAAAACTTGGTCACCTACTACCATTTGTTTGTACTGGAAGTTAATATAAGGTATTTAATTTAAATGAATGAAGTATTTTCAGTTTATTTAAAATTTTATGTATCTTTCATGGAGATCCACAAAGCTCTACCATCTAAACATTTGGGAACTGTGATTCAGAGTACAGATGGAGTTTTAGACCATTTGCGACCTTAGTATGTTTTTTTAAATCAGTGTCCTAAAAGTTGTGGCTAGGTGGGGTGGGGGACCTGTACCAGTATTTACTTAAATACTTGTTTACTTACAATGTTGATTTCTGGGTTCATCTCATTCTAGGGTTGGGGAGGGGTTATTTGAGACTGTATTTTATGTTCTTGAGTGATTCTTGCACACACTAAATTTGGGGAAGAACTGACTTATAGGCCTTGTACTGGTTTACTGATATCTCAAGTGAAATTGAGATATACTTATTGTCTAACAGGACTGTTACATGAATCAAATGAAATATTTGTGACATGTTCTAAAAATTCCCAAATGATGATTTTTTATATAGGTTACATTGATAGCTGGTTGTTGATGTCTGATAGAAACTTCTTATTTGGGATGTTAAGCATTCTCATTGTTTTCCTTCTAATTAAAAACTTTATTGATATTATAATAGAGACAATTTGAGGTACTTGGAAGTTCAAAGTACCTTGTCAACATTTATGTAATGTCATATATTTAGTGCAAAATGTTGTGTCTGCCTTGCTTCTTGTCCAGAATTTGTTAGCCTA